>NC_052052.2:53551293-53851293 GCF_903992535.2 Arvicola amphibius | reverse complement strand
CATAAAAAATTAGAATAAAGATTATTGTGAGAGCTGTATTTACTTTCCATTCAAGGTAGAGAGTTTATGCTTTATCACAACCACTTCACATAAATTCAGGAATGGAACAAAATTATATAATCTTTTCTCTTTTGTGTGTCTAGATGATAAAAATAAG
Organism: Arvicola amphibius; assembly: GCF_903992535.2. Classification (NCBI taxonomy): domain Eukaryota; kingdom Metazoa; phylum Chordata; class Mammalia; order Rodentia; family Cricetidae; genus Arvicola; species Arvicola amphibius. Next base: position 53,851,136 of record NC_052052.2, on the reverse strand, counting down.
ACCGTGGTCTATGAGATACTGAAGTATTTTTATTTATACAATGATAATTGTTTATTCCTCTTTTTAAATTAAAACTTTATTATAAATAACTTGCAAATAAAAAATTAACAAACCAAAATTAATCAGACCCAGATTCTATACATCTCTAAGAACTTGCTTTTCAGTAGGCTAATCATTCTGAAGTTGTAAATCTAGGAAGAAAACAGTTACTAAGTAAGAGTTATTAAATAACTACAAGAAAATAAATAAAAACTGCATAACTATGAAGTTTCGATCCACAACTTACCTTATTATATTATTGTATCTCCAAGTATATATTCAGTTATCGCTCAAAAATACACAAAATATATTTATTTTCTAACGTTTAAATGTTCAACAAATAAAAGATTATAATGCTGTATATTTTGGGGTGGCATTTTAATAGAAAGTATTAGAACATTGAAATTTGAACTTTAGTATCAATTGGTATGTACACATGTATTTTTAGCATGTGCCATGGAACACACATATCTAGAAAGATGTGTACTTCAAGTAAATAAAACATTTCCTACCATTTGTGTGTGTGAGAAAAAGTTAATAATTGAAATACCTAAATTATGTATAAATATATATATATATCCTTTGTATGAATGTAGCAACCATGATTATCAAATTTATATATATTATCATTTTCAAGTTTTACTTTTCCTTCATTTTATGATTTTAAATATACAGTTTACTAATATTTATTAGTATACTAATCTTTATTTTATCTGATAGGGCTACAAAATAAAGGTGTTTATATTAGAGGATTTGTGAGATTCTCTCAGCACAGAGTGTGCTGATGATGTGAATGGAGGACTATCATTATAATGCAGCAACACACAATAAAAGATACTTATCTCAATACTGATTTTTATATTAGTTAGCCTAGACTATCTGTTTTGAAGTCACAGGTGGAGGATGTCACCATGATCCAAACACTCATCTTTATTAACACTCGTTACTCGTTTATCTTCACAGTAGTTTTAAGCAACCAGAATTGTTATTATTCACATTGTAAGTATGCAAAAATTGAGAGATGAGTTGTCTTGCTACATGGTCAGTGTCATGATGCACAAATGAACAATTACAGAACTTAAACACATGCCTTACAACGTTCTTCATATAAACTAAACCTTCATGTTATACCTAAGAAATTTTAAGTTATTCTTTATTATTGGCAGTCATTCCATTTATTTTGTAAGTTACTCCCAAAAGGAAGCAACTAAATATTTTTTTATCTTAGAAGCACATAGCACTAGGTATGTTGTTTGTATTTTTCTTAGAGATAACCAATTAATCTTTGATTCTCATCTGAGAAATCACTGGAACATGAAAAATGTATTTGTAGAACCTGGCAGGGACCCCATCCCCAGCAATGAGGATATAACTCAAGCTAACAAAGAGACTTAGTGGGAAAGAAAATCATTGCAATGGAAGACAATGAAGCGTGTCTTCATGAGCTTTTCCCTTCCTCATTACTGTGTCTATTAGTTCTTGCTCAAGTAATGTTTAGGCATCCATGTAGGTGTGTGTCTTCTCGAAATATCATCGAAAATGCAACTATGAGTTCTCATCAGTGGTTTTTTTTTAATCCTTGACCAAATGCTTCAAAATGAGCCCACTTGAAAAGCTGTAATTAGTCCTTCACCTAGCCGTCCATGCATCATGAGTACAGAATTCTGTTAATTAAATGAAGCTGTAAGTGACAGGACATTAAATCATGCATATCATAGGAAGAAGAATGGCATCAAACATACACGCATAAGCACTACAATTTTTCTAGTAGAGTTGTTCTGAGAATATTTTGCCAGACCACTGGAGCTGTTGAATTTGTTTTTCTAAAGCTTTATGTTTTATGTATACCTATCTTCCCAAGCATTGGCAAAGTAATTGTGACATATGTAACTAAGGCAAGTCTTATCTTGAGAGTTTCGTAGAGCTCAATGGATAATCTTGTTAAAATTTGACAAAAATGTTTAATGACAAGTTTATCTAGAGTGCTTGCGGTGTCGTTATACTATCTGACTATATAATATATAACATATAATATACAATATATAACATATTATATATAACATATATATCATATATGATATATAATATATAACATATATAATATATAACAATATATACTATATTGAGCTGTAATTATTGCTGCTGTTTTGGATGGTTTCTAATTTTGAGTATGCTGTGACAAGCATCCGATGTTGACATTGCCCCCATATGCAAATAAGTGCTGATATCATGGTCTGGAACATATTTACTTGCTAATGAAGAAACTACAATTTATTCCTCAGTGAGGTACTACCCCTAAAATCTAGAGATTCTTGTGGAGATTAACAGGGTCTTCTTTCTGCTGCCATGAAGAAGACATGGGAAGATGTCTTTAATGTTTAGTTTATTCTTTTAAATTTGTTTTAATATTCAGGAATTTTTGTACATGAGATTCTATGTAAGTCATCTCAACTCTCTCCTTCTCCAGCTCCTGTGCTCTTGTATCCCTCTCAAATTCATGACTTTCTTCTTCGATCATTATGGTTTAGACACACACACACACACAAACACACTTAGTTTGTTTATTCCATTTGATTTGCTAATATACACATGTATTTAGAGATGACAGTTGTGATTGGATAACCAATCTATTAAGAGGCTCATCCCCAGAGAAAACTGAACCTTTCTCTTTTGACAGTCATCAATTGCCTGATGATCTCCATCTAGCTGAACTCCTGAGACTCCCCCTTCCACACTGGTAATATGGCCTGATGTTACCATTATTTTGGTACTTTTTGGACAATCATATTGTTGAGATTTCATGGGTCCAGCATTTCTATCATATGTAGAAGAAACTACCTATAAGCATACATTTTGGCTCTCTAGTTTTCATAATCATTCTGTTCCCATTCTGAGATATTCTCCAATTCTTAGATTCAAAAGTTTCATTGTAGATGAACCAATATGCATTGTATATGTATAGAAAGTTTGTAAGGGGGATAACTTTGTTATTAGCAGTGTGAGGAAAATTATCTCAGCACTACCTAAAGAAATCAATATGAGAAATACAATTCTTACTAATTTAGAAGAGTTATAATTTAGATGTATAACAGTATCTATACCAAACAATATTACAATAACTCTTGGCTTTTTAATGAAGCTTTATAAAAAATAAAGGCATGAATAAATATAAAATAAATACACAATAGCTTGCACGTTGGGTGATATGAGCACTGTTTTATAAAGTGTTTTTATCTCTACTCTTTTCTTGGAAGATGCATATATTACCTTTTTCTAAATATAAGAACTTTTGTATATTTAAGTACTGCATATTACTCCTCATATTACATAAAACTATATATATTTAAAATATGTTTTGGTTATAAGCCCTTTTTTGGATATGTAACTTGTAAAAATCTTTTCCTAATCTGTAGGCTTCACTTTGTCAAAATGATGTTTTTTTGTCTTGAAGATGCTTCTCAGTTTCATGAGGCCCTATTTTTAAATTGTTGATTTTAGTTCCTCTGTTGCCAGTGTTCTGTTCAGAAAGTCTTATTCCTTACTTTCTCTTCTATCAGTTTTAGTGTATGTGGTTTTATGTTGAGACTTTCCATCCATTTTGATCCATTTGTAGTTGAGACTTGGGCCGGATGATGAGTATGAATATATTTGGATTTTTCTACATGCAGTTATTCAGTTTGACTAGCACCATTTTTTGATTTGTCAGTTGTGTACTTCTTCCTTCTTTATAAAGAATCACGTGTCTATTTGTATCTCAGTCATCAATTCAATTCCATTGATCAATGTGTCTGCTTTTGTGCAAATAACCTGCTGGTTTTTGTAAATATATATATTATATTATATAAAAATATAAATTATTTATTATAAAAATATAAATATATATTATATATATAATTTGTAATTTGGGATAGAGATATATCCTACTGTTCTTTAATTTTAAGGATTGTTTTAGCTATCCTGGGTTTTGGTGTTTTCTTATGAAGCAGAGACTTGTCCCTTCAAGATCTATGAAGAATTGTCTTGATATTTTGATGAGGATTGCAGTGAATCTGTAGATTGCTTTTGGAGGGATGGTCATTTACACTATGTTAATCTTTCTGATCCATGATAATGGTAGATCTTTTTATCTTCTGATGTCATCTTCAATATTTTAATCATACAGTCTTTACTTTCTTGGTTAGAGTTGCCTCAAGATATTTTATAATATTTCAGAACACTGTGAAAGGTTTTCTCTTCCTGACTTATTTCTCATCCATTTATAAAATGTATATGAGGGTTACTAATTGTGAATTGATTTTGTATCTAGCTTTATTTTTGATAAAAGCATTTATCAGCTGTAAGTGTACAATGGTTGGATTTTTACGGTAACTTATGTATTATATCATATCATCTTCAAATATAGGTAATTTGTCATTTTCCTTTTCAATTTTGTATCACTTGGTCTCCAGTTGTCTTGATTTTCTAGCTAAGGCTATAAGTACTATACTGAATACTTATTTAATTATTGAGACTTTAAACAACCTTGTCTTGTTCTTAAGTTTAGTGGAATTGCTTTGAGTTTCTATAATTCTCAGGTGACATTTGCTATGGGTTTGCTATAAACTTCCTTTATCACTCTTTATCTGTGTTCATGAAATTGATTTTATTTTCAATTGATTTTATTGTTTTCACAGGGGAGTTGATCCAACTGTAATAAGAAAATTGTAAATCAGTCCTCATTTCTGTTTGTACACCTACTGTGATTTTACAAAGTATATTTACTCTAATTTAGGTTTTTAATTTTTTATGAAATGATTTACTATCACTCTAATTTTCTAGTTTCTACTATGTGACTACAAGGTCTTCTTTTTTCTGTAAATATGATTCAGACCAAAAGAAATACCGACATTCTGTAGATATCATTCTTTGGTATTCAGGTTTTAGCTAAACCTCATAGAAAATTTTATTGTTAGAAAGAGTTGGAAATATAATATTGTGGACTAAGGAGATTGCTCAGTTGGTAGCCCTTACCACAAATATATATGCACCTGAGTTCAGATTCTAAAATCTAAATAAAGCTGCATATGATAATCTCCATTTTTAATAGCACTGATGTTATGGTGAGAATAAACAGAGACATTAGACTCTATGTCAGGCAGCTAATGTAGAGTTTGCAGTGGAGAAAAAAAAGAACCTCTGTCACACAAAGTAGAAGGCAAGGACCAAGTCCTGAAACTGAGTTCTGACCACTACACATGCTCTATGGCTCATATGCACCTAAACTCACAAGCATAAACAGGCACACACACACATGCATCATACATGCATACATACACATAAACACACACACACATTTAGACACTTACAAACACACATGCTCATGTTTAAAAAATACAAAGAATACAACGGAAATCAATGTAATAACTTATTTGAAAAACCTGAAAGGATCCTTGTAATATTCTCAGTTAGCACATCAGTTTCATGAGTTGGTTTCATTTTATGTAGAAACAATTTTTTTTCCAATTTCATATTAATAATTATGTGATCCCTTTTCTGTGATTGTTTTTTATAAATAATGCTTCTGAGAACATTTATGTATAAAATTTAATTGTGCATTTGCTTCTGACCATTTTAGTAAAGCATCTAGAAGTGACATTACTGAGTCTCATGGGAGATAGGTGCCCAACTTGTAAAGAACGTTTCAAAAAGAGAAATAGTTTTCTCCAGATATTTACAGTGCTTGTGACTGGATACTCCATATCTGAGGTATATTTAGAATTTTTGTTGTATTTTATGTTCATTGGGAATATATAGAGCATCATTTTGTCTGTACTTGTTGAAATCAATGCCTAAACTTTTTTGTCCTTTTTGTTAATTTTAATTCATTATTTTATAAAGTGTATGATATTAGGGTAAAGAATTTAATGAACTTTAACATTATATTGAGAACATGTTTTTATCCTGGCCTTTTTTATCTCATTTTGTGTGAAGAAAAGTAGATTTTGTTCAAACGCTTTTTATGTATTGAGATTATCATATGATTTTTATTTTTCTAATTATATTGTTAAATGAATTGACTAAACCAATCTTTTTCTTCACATAAAGTTGACTTAACTATGATGTATTTTATCTTTATATGTCAGTGGGTATTTGTCATTGGATTTTTTATTTCTCTGTAGACCACTTGTAATATTTGATTTTGTTATCAGAATAATGCTGACTGTAAAGAGTGAGTTGATTACTCTGTACATATCTTCAGCCTAAGTACAATTATATGTGAAGCATTTATGTATTAATTTCAACCCATAAAGTAGTTATCTTTAAAATGAGTTTGAATTTAGTCATGTCTTGTGGCTCAAAATTTTTAGCACTGCAAAGAAATGTCATAGATATTTCTTAGAATGCGGCAGCAAAAGCTAATTGGGAAGAAAAATTCATGCAATATTTTATCTGAAATGTAACTTCTTTAAAAATAATTTTGAGTTTATATTATAATTACATAATTTCCCTTTTCGCTTTTCTCCTTCTAAACCCTCCCATGTTCCTAACAGTTCTCTGTCAGATGCATCACCTCTTTCATGATAATGTTGTTGTTACTTGTGTGTGTAAATATACATTACATATATAGCCTGCTCTAGTCATATAATGTTATTATTGTTATTTATGTTTCCAGGACTGACCATTTGTATTGAGTAACCAATTGCTATCTGTTTCATACAACTAACTCAGTACAATCATTAGTACTTTAAGTTGAAGTCATCCTTAGGAAGAATTTTTTTTAAAGTTGGATATGTGATATTTTGTTTGTCCTGTGTGTGAACTCATATTTTACTCCTCCCAATTCGCTCATGAATTACTTTCCTACCTTCAGATAATGTTCTCACATGAGCACACATTTCTTCATTTATCTAAAAATTCAACAAGAAACATGCAAAGATCTGGTATTTAACATTAAATTTTATATTTGCAAGCACTCAGACCTGAGAAATTTTTTTATCCTCAAATTCCCACACTTGTCATACTTTGCAATAAACTTTTTACTTGTCTTCATTATTATCCTAGATTATCTCAACAGAAACATTATTTTGTCATGTGTGTGTGTTTTTCTTTTTGGTACTTTTTCAATGGTGATTCCCCTGATGGCTAATGTCTAAGTATATTTTCATAGACTTTTTTTTCTGTTTCCCTCCTTTCTTGTTCAAACCTTAATTTAATTATATTCCAATCTTTCTCAATATAGGCACTATTCTCTAAGAAAGATTAACTTTATTTCACAAACTATTAAAAATTTGAAGTATTTTTATGGTAAAATATAGTAACAATTTAAAATAATGCTTAATTCATACATCAGAAGTTTTGTAGGAAAAAAAAAATCTCTGAAAATGTGACCTTTAAGTAAATTTCAGTGCAATTTCACTCAGCAGCTCTGCTTTAAATAATTAATAAGCTGTCGAAAACATGTTTAAAAATCTGATTTGTGCTTGGAGAGATGGCTCCGTGGTTAAGAGCACTGGTTCTTCTCTCAGAGAAGCTGAATTTGACTCTCATCACACACGACAGCTCACAACCAACTGTAATGTCAGCTCTAAGAGACTGAGGTTCACTTCTGAATGGCATACATACAGCTAAATAGAAATATACATAAAATAAATTAAAATAAAATTATTTTAAGAACTGATAAATTTTGATTCTGCATATCTAATACAAAAAAGTCTATGAATATATACCTAAGGTATTTTTTTTAATTTTTTTTTTTTTTTTGGTTTTTTGAGACAGAGTTTCTCTGTGGCTTTGGAGCCTGTCCTGGAACTAGCTCTTGTAGATCAGGCTGGCCTCGAACTCACAGATATCCATCTGCCTCTGCCTCCCGAGTGCTGGGATTAAAGGCGAGCGCCACCACTGCCCGTCCTAAGGTATTTTTTAATTAGCAAAATTAGCTCTCATTTTATATGTACCATTAGATCAATATGATTGTTCAATGCGTTTAAAATAAAAATTAGAATAGCTGCTTGTATTCAATGAAAAGTGTTAAACACATTTATAAATAATTAAAATTACAAAATACCATTTTGCTAAAATATATTAGAAGATCCAATAATAAAGTATGAATCAAATTTTATTTGTAAATATTAAATATCAAAATTCCTGAAGGAAATTCAAACTATATTTTATTTCTCTGCCCTCGTATGTACCTGTTGATATTTGAATGCTGATCATTTAAAAACTCAAAGGCCTTCAGAAATTTCTAGTACAGTACTTGTGATGCTGAGAAATAAAAGAGAATGAAATGTAAATGAAAGATACAGGGATAGCCAGAACAACAGAGGGAGAGAAAGACAGAGAAACACAGGACTTTCTTTCTTGTTGGAATTCCAAACAAGGTCTGAGCACAAGATAAGCGGGATATGTTCCCAAGACTCAAGCTAAAAATAGGCCTTGCGTGAGAATTTCCATTGGTGGTGTACTATTAATGGTCTAGCTTTGGCAGCACTGGGAACACAGCTACTCTGAGCTTCCTCTGGGCCTGTGTAGCAGCATGGTTTTGCTCTATAGTCTGTTGAACAGCCAACATGACTCCAATGAATTCTGGAATTAGTCCCTGTATGAGTGCCAAGCATGTTAAATAAGCTTCACATTGGGAACATCTAAGATCAAATGATCATAGCATAGTTAGATTTAAAATGCCCATGAGGCCAAGTTCTGAAGCAACCAACACCAATTCTCATCGTTCTGAAAAAGCCAACTGTGAACAAGAATAAAATGTTTCAGATAATGCTTAGCAGAAATATTAAATATTCAAACTCCATCAAGAAAAAAACAGAACAGGAAAAACTTATCAGGCAACTGACAAGAAAAGAAGAAAGACTGTAGGACAAAACCTTTGTTCTTCTATTTGTATTAAATGTGGTCAAAATAAATTTAGGACCAAAAATAAATAATATGGTGCTGAAATTTATAAAAGAAACAAGAAAAAGAGGGGGCCAGTACGATTCTGTCTGTGTTAGATGAAGTAAGGCAGAATTTCTAATATCTGGCTAATGTTCAGAACTTAAAATGTGGTTTAAATTTCTCATCTGTAATTCTTTTGAATGGACCTTAAGGAAATTTGCCTTGGTTGATAAAACGCAAACATGGTCAGCCTAAGAAGTGGCCAATAAAGTATAAACTAAGAATCAGTGGATTGACTACACTTCCCACAATTCTGCCAAGAACAGGTCTCATGAAGCTTCTCTTCAAGCCACCTCTTACAAAATGTCGGCGTAACTTGCAGAGTTACTGTACTAAACTCCTTCTGTATTCACAATCGAAATGAACAGATTTATAATTAGTTATTCCTACTACTAAAGGAATTCATTTTGCAAAGATAAATGAAGGGTGTGTGGGTGTAGTTGTATTGTAGTCTAATCAATTATGTAAATCTTTATATAATTTAGAAGAAAATGACCAATTTGAGTCATGGTTGCAAATGATTCGTAGAAGACACAACAAAGAACAAAATCGAACAACAGAAACACAATGGGAAAGCCCATATCTATCAGGTTCTTGAGTGGTTAAAGGAGGATATTAAAGGGAAATGAGGTTGAAGAAAGGCTTATTGGAAAATTGGGGTAAGAAACTATAGAAGAAAGTCAATTCTTATTTACTTCACTTTCACCAAGGAAAAACCAATATTTTCTCTGTGCAGAGATGTAGCAGAAACATGTAGTCTTGCTACTTAAAATGTGGTCTAAGGTGCGTGAGCTGAATGATTTCCCAATAAAGCTAGTGAGGAAAGATTTGAGAAAGGTGTGCGGGGAAGGAAGGGAGCATTTTTTAACAAATGTAGCAGTGAGAACTCGAAGCATCAACATCACTGAAATAGAAATCCATAGCCCACACTAGATCACCCACATCATAAGATCAATAGTACTCCGTAGAAGACCATGGGCACACTTAATTTAAAGAGGTACAGACATGCGTGTCAGAAAGACTTTGATTTGCTTTGCCTTTTATTTTGTGACCTTAGTTCAGGCATCATCTCTTAAATTTATTTCTTCATTAAAAAGTGGGATGTTACTATGATTTCTGACTTTGTGATTTTATGGTTTCCTCCATGTGTTTTGTTGTTGTTTCTTGAGCTTTTCCTTTGTTTAATTTTATTTTTTATTGTGTTTTGTTTGTTTTATAGGCCTGTTTGTTTGGTTACTAATGGGGGAGAGAAAAAACGCCTGGAATTGGGCATATTGGGAGTTGTCAAGGATCTGGGAGGAATTGTGGGAAGTGAAACCATGATCAGAAAATACTATAAGAAAAAATATTTTTACATTTTTTCACACACACACACACACACACACACACACACACGAACACACATTTTGGTATTGCAAACCTAGCCAACATTCACAGATCCTACAACTACCATTTATATAAACTAGTGTAATTTCAAACCATATTCTAATTGCTTATTCTTATATCAAGAGAAGTTGAGTTCTCACCCCTCCTCAAAATGCTCAGAATAATTATATATGGGGTACTCCTCAATGTGAAAAACTACATGAAAACTGCTAGCCTTGTGCTAACACAAGGAAGTAGTATGAAACAATGCTTAGCAAGACATCCCATCATAGAGAATAGGTTCCGAAAAGTCAGTTCATGCCTCAAGGTTAGATCCAGGTCCTACTGCCAAGGGCCTCCCAAACAGACCAAGCTATACTACTGTTGCTCACAGTTAGATCCCATGCAGGCTCCCCAGCTTTGGTCTAGAGTACTTCAGCTCCCATGACCTCAAGCCAATTTGCCTGTGTGGGTTTCCCTATCATCATGCTCTTGACTCCCTTTGCTCATATAATTTTTCCCTCTCTTCAACTGAACTCACGAAGCTCTGTTTGGTGCTTGACTGTGTATCTCTGTATCTGTTTCCATCAGTTACAGGATAAAGGGTCTATAATGACAGAGTAGTCACCAATATGAAAAAAGAGGAAGGCCAGTTCAGGCACTTTCTCCATTATTGCTAGGAGTCTTAGTTGAGGTCATCCTTGTGGATTCCTAGGAATTTTCCTGGTACCAGGTTTCTCCCAAACTCCATAGTGGCTCCTTTTATCAAGATATTTCTTTTATTGCTTTCCCAACTCAATCATCTCATTCCCTCATGTTCCCATCCTCCGTCTCCTCCCCTCTATCTCCCTACCCCCCAGTTTACTCTGGAAATCTCACTTATTTCCCCTTCCCAGTTGTTTCTAGGTTCTTGTTATTACAAATAATGCTGCTATGAACACAGTTAAGCAAGCATCCTTGTAGTATATAAGAGCATTCTTGGGATATATGACCAAGAATGGTACTGTTGGGTCTTGAGGTAGATGGATTCCCAATTTCCTGAAAAATCTTCATATTAATTTTCAAAAAGGATGTACAAATTTGTACTCCTAGCAACAAGCAGCATTAGAGGAGTGTTCCCTTTCTCCACATCCTCTCCAACATAAGATGTCATAAGTGTTTTTGATCTTGGCCTCTCTTTCAGGTGTGAAATGGTATCTCCAGGATATTTTGATTTGCATTTCCCTGATGGCTAAGGATATTGAGCAATTCCTCTAATGTCTTTCAGCTATTTGAGGTTCTCCTCTTGATAATTCTCTGTTTATATCTAGATCCCATTTTTTAATTAGATTGTTTAGTTTGTTTATGCCCCCTTTTCATTTATGATGTTATTAATTTGGATAGCCTCTCTATGCCTTATGGTTAGTTTAGACAAGGGTTTGTCTATCTTGTTGATTTTCTCAAAGACAACTCTGTTTTATTGATTCTTTGTATTGTTCTCTTTGATCTTATTTTATTGATTTCAGCCTTATATGTGATTATTTCCTGTCATCTACTCCTTCTGGGAGAGTTTGCTTCTATTTGTTCTACTGCTTTCAGGTGTGCTGTTAAGTCACTAGTGTGAGATTTTTCCACATATTTTACTTAGGAATTTAGTATTATGAGCTTTCCTCTTAGCACTGCTTTCACAGTGTTCCATAAATTTGGGTATATTATACATTCATTTTCATTGACCAACTCTTTTCTTAGGTCCCTGAGTTATTAAAATTTTGGTGTTTTATCATAGTTAGTCATTATTTCTTTGGATTAATACAATTTGCCTTTCATAAATTAATACAATCTTCAAAGTAAAATTATTAAAAGTTTAAAATGCCTTTAAATTTCTTAATTTGATTTAGGACATAAACAAGGAATTAGTTTCAATCAAGGACTCAAAATATTTATTTAAGTAATATTTAATACAGGATTACTTGGTACTCGGATAAAGATTAACTAAATCAAGTTATGCACCATTTAGGATTACAAGAACTCATAAAAAAGCCACTCACACCTTAAAAATTAACTGGTAATTTAAACGTATATGTTATTTATGTTTAATGCTTTAGAAATACAATAAACCGAAGGAAAAAATTAATTAAATTGTAGGATTCAATGAATTAGATAAAAAAAATTGATACAAATAATTTTTGTTCTTCAGGGAGCTAAACAAATGAGAGCAGTGATACTCAGCAAAAAGTTTAAACAAACACAAGGTAGTTATGTAAAAGTTGACAGGATAGGGACAGTTTGTCAATTCTTTTTACAGTTATATATCAACTATATATAAGGATTGTGTCTAAGCAACCTGTCCCTGGAAGCACACAGAATACTGTTTACTAGAAGTGCACCCTAGGATGAAAAGAGGCAAGAGCACCTTCAAAAATACAAGTAACTCACACGGTCCCTTGACAAGTACAGCAGAAGGTGTGGCCCAGACTAACCACATGTCTTCCTGCCTCAAAATTCTCAAATCCAGATAAAGACATATGTTTCCTCTGGTAAAAAGATCTAGATTAAAGGTGTGTCTTTCTACCTCAAAGATCTTGATTAAAAGTGCATCTTTCTACTTCAAATTAAGCAAAAGTCCTTTACAGGTATGCCCCATCATTTCTGAATTTTAGTTAATTCCAGATGTAGTCCAGTTGACAACCAAGAATAGCCATGACAGACAACGAAAGTTATTAGTTTTACCCCATTCTCAGTGAAGCAGGTTGGCATGTATTTGTATGTATATATGTGAATATATGTACACACACACACACACACACACACACACACACATACTTATGCACAGGTTGATATATATGATACAGATACTGAGTAATAAATATTATCCTTTATTTTTCAGCTTATCCCATGAAACAACATATACTTTATAATGCAAGTTTTATCGCATGACTGTGGACTAAAAATAGTAATTTACTCAGAAACATCCATTTATATTTAACTTCCTCAATGTCTAGATTATTCCATGTCATAAAAAAATATTGATAAAGAAAGCCTTAAGGACTCTATTTGTAAGCTTATTTAATGATGCAATTCTAAATTAAGTTTCAAAGTCAGTCCATGTTCTTCTCATCTAAGGGCTCCCCTGGGCAGCACTGATGGACCTACCGTGCTCTCCACCACTGTGATTGGAAGCTAGTGCTTGACCAGTTCCGAAATTAGTGAGCTTAAGAGCAAACAGAAAATGCAGGGAAGCTTATTTCACACAAAGATCATGAATATAAGGAATACATTGCTCACATAGACCACTAGAGCAGATAATATAATTTGGCTTAGCAGCACAAAATTTATTTCTAAAGCAGAGTAAAGACATCAGGAAAAGAAAGAGCTTCTATCAGTGGCTTAGAGAAAGAGAATTGGATAACTTAGATGAAGGTCTTCTTTTTAATGTTCACATAACCCCTCTTCCTACCTCTGTCTCAGTTTTCTTTATGTCTTAAGGTTTTTTTTAATTTTCTGGAAACCAATATAACTGTGACTAGCTTAGCAAAAATTGCTGCCGTATACCATAATGCATGCTATAAAGCATGCAGTGATCTTAAAGTGCATAATCGGGCTGCAGATGGCACTGTTAATTTCTATTACAGACTGTAAAACCACGAGGGAGACAGTGTTTGCCTCACCGCCTTGCTGTTCTACAAGAATGATTTCTGATAGTTTCCCCTACTGCACAGCTTTTCCAAAAAGTTAGCAAGGCTAAAAGGAAGTTACTCCCTTTTCAAAGAAATCTGAGCAGAACTGCCAAGCTGCTCTTGGCTTTGTCTTCTCCGGGCCCCAGGTTGCTGTCCTTATTAAGAGAAGGTGCAGGTTATCTGTTCACTTGAACTGAAATTAACTTTTTTCTGGGCTTTGGGAATTCATGAAAACATTGACTGTTTCATACCAAATGTAGAAGAAACTATGAAATTCCATCCATTAGTGTTCTCCAGGTGATGGAGAAATTGAATAAGAATAAAATGTTTCAAAAATACACACATATCAAAGCATGCAGATTTTGCTACAACCTTCTGTTTTCTTCAAAAACATTGGTTGCACATTGTCTCCCTGTGGTTTCACAGAACAGACTACATGAATTTTTATTTTTACATTTCATAGTTTTGACACCTCTCGTCCTTGTTAGATTGAATAACCCTTTTCCAGCCAACCAAAGGGTTATATTCAAGGAACAGGTTTTAGAATGCCTGGTTTTGTGTCTTAGAGACAAAATTTAATGTGGTGGAGTAAGGTTTCCCTAGACTTTTTTTATCTTTGCTCTCTTATTTAAAAATCACAATTTATCAAGGTCATAAGGGATTAAAATCATGCTTAAGATATGGTGAGAATAATTCAAGGCATTAGAAAAGGCAATGATAACTTTGGCCAAGTTTGTTGATGTAATATGCTTCCTCTGCTTAGAATCATTGGCCTGATTTGATGTTTATCATGTTTTTCCATGAAAATGTATACTTACTTGCAATTTCTTTCCACAGAACAACTGAGGAATCTCTGGTGAAAAAAAAGTAACTTCTTAAGATTGTGTTAAAAAATTCGTAGATGCAAGCAATTTTGAACTGAAAGTCTTTACAAGCTTGAATGTGATTGAAGACTAGAAATGTACCACACATAAAACATGCAGATGGCAAAAACTCTCAGAATTATTTATCTTTACATTTTATTTTTGGCATTTGCCATTGTTGATTCATATGAAAGAGAAGCCGTAAAATTTCTAGAGGAATTCCAAGAAAAACAAGAAAATCACTCCTTGTGAGTCTAACTGCATTTCTACGGGTGTAGTTGTCAATTTTCAGCACGTTTAGGGAACATAAAATACTGGTTTTTCAAAAATCAGGGAGTATACTAAGATAGAATCTTGTCCTTAACAGAAGTAGAAATATTTTCTTTAAATATTGTTACTAACCAATAAAACATAATATCAAAAGTTGAATCTCTCCATCAGGATAATTATCTCTTAAATATGTTCGCTAATGTTACCAGTTAAAATTGTTACTATGAGTTTCAAACTAATTGTACTTTCTCATATTTTATAGATTCATAGGTCTTTTCCTTCCTATTAATTCATGCTTTATTTTAAAAATCATATGAGAAAAACATTAGTGTGCTTGCCCATTCTTGATAACCATACTCATAGCTATGACTTTAATTTAAAATTTCATCTTGGTGTAAAAAAGACAGTGTAGACCCAATCTTCCCAAAATCTAACATCAAATTTACGTTATGAATCTATTCCACCTCCTTACTTAAACACTCTTCAGTTGTCTTACTCAGTGTTCTATTACTGTAAAGAAAAACCATAACAACAGCAACTTTAAAGGAAAGCATTTTTATTTGAGCTTGCCTATTGGTTCAGAGGTTTTGCCCATTGTCATAATGGCAAGAAACATGGCCTCATACAGACAGACATGGTGTTGGAGAGGTAGCTGAAAGTTTTATGTCTAGATATGTGCTCAGCAGAGAAAAAAGAGAGAGGGGAGAGGGGAGGGAGCTGTTTTGAACATTAGAAACCCCGAAGGCTGCCCTAAATGACACACTTCTTTCTATATGGCCACACCTCTAAGTAGTGACACTCTTAATAAACAACTAAGAATATGAGCCTATAGGGGTCATTCTTAATTCAAACCACCATACCAATGATTAAATTTTTTTATTGCTTTGTGTTTGTTCACTTTGATTTTTTGAAATTATTTAATTTTTCTTTTATTAAAACTTGTAAATTTTTTAGTGTGTTCAAGTGAATACAGGTGCTCCCAGGAGACTTGACAAAACTGTTCCCTGAAGCTAGAGTTACAGGAGGTTTGAGCCATCAAACACAAGGTTGTGTGAACTAAATTCCAGTCTTCTGCAAAAGCAGTATAACTCTTTTATTAGTAGTAGTATTTAATTTTATTTTATGTGTATTTGTGTGAAGGTGTCATATCCCCTGAAACTAGAGTTACAGAGAGTTGTGAGGTGCCAGGAGGGTGCTTAGAATTGATTCCAGGTCCCCTGGAAGAGCAACCAGTGTTCTTAACCACTGAGCCATCTCTCCAGCCCTATGATAAATATTAATGTTAAGGCACCCTTTTCTTTTTTATATACTATTGGTAGAACTGTGTCTAACACTTCCCACTAGTAGCAGAAACATATAGCATATAAGATATAACACATAGGGAATATAACACAGGGCTATACACATTATAAAGAGCACAAGCTACAGCATAGGTATAGACAGAAACAGCTCCCCCATAAGAAGGATAGAACATACTAGGACAATGCTGGTCCTCTCTCTCAGAGTAACAGACAAAACTGAACTTTTCTGAAATTGTGATGACAAAGGGGGAATGAACATCAACAACAAAGCAACTTCTATTTATGGAGCAGAAGGGAATTCTTGCTTTCTCTATCCAGTTATTTAAAGAGGAAGATTCATTTTGTCAGAAAACGTAATTTTTCAAGTCTGAAAACAACAATTAACTCTAGTTGCATTCTAAAATTCTTTGGTTCAGATGGGAGACAAAGCAAGAACCTGGGACAGCATCAAAGAAATGGTTTCCTGACATACAGGTGTTTCTACTTTGGAAATACAAAATTTTACTGTGAATGAGCTGAGACCTTCAAGACAGTGGGAATAAATAATGAAGATTTATAAATTTTTAATGTGAGATGAATGAAAAAATATTTATACATAATGTGCTTACTTTTGTTTAAGCACAATTTTAATTCCCTTACATTATATGCACAAGTAATGTTTATTACCACCTTGCAAAAAGATATTACCATAAATGATGATGAAGTACATGGTGAGATAATCTAATTTTTCTGAGATCACATTAACAGAGCAGGACAGGCAAGGAAGTACCTATCCTTACTGAGCACTGTGTAAACAAGCTGAGTGAGAGAAAATTATCACTAAGTTAATTTGAATATCATTATTAATTTTGTGTTTATCATGCCTGTTGTAAGCAAATCTGTCATTATTATAGCATTATTTTCCTAAATTGTTCAAATGTACTTAAAATATTTAGCATGTATTTATTGTGCACAAGTTTGGAGGTCAGTCAAACGCACATAGAGCATATCTACTTGCAAAATGGCAAATAGATCCTCTCGAAGTTGATTGTTAAAGCTGAGATGCAAGCAACACAATGTGCTACAAACTAACCAATGTACAGATTGATTGTGTCAGCCTATTTCAGAAGTTGTACTCCATACATAAAAATTTCTTTCTTTGTTGGGTGTAAAACAGTGTTGCTCTATCACTGCCTCACAGGGTTAGCCCAGGAAAACTCTTGCTTATTTCATACACTAATCCCTTCTTGCCACATCATGTGTGAGCAATCCATAATTTCAGGGCCATGATTTTTTTTTATCTTGGCTTATTATTTTTAAAACACACTTAAAATTGACTTAATTCTAGTTTTCCTAAACCACCATGACATCATACTTATAGCTACTCTTCTGAGTAAACCATTCTGGGAATCACAACATATGCATTGAAATCTTTGTACACAAAAGAACTCAACCTTTCTTCCTCTATTGTTCCATTCATGTGCTGTCATCCTTTGGTTTTTATTTGATTTTTAATAATTTGTTGTTTTAGTCCTCCCTCCTTTGGTCCTCTTCTGTCCTTCAGTCTCTTTTTTTCTGCAGTAAAGCACATAGTTTGCATAGTTCTTTGGAAAATAATTTATTTCTCTACCTGGTCTGAAGAAAAGATAGTATAAAGCAGGTGTAGGGTGAGGCTATGTGAGGGTATTGGGTGTAAATACAATCAAAATAACATATACAAACATGAAATTATCAAAGAAAAATAATTT
Organism: Arvicola amphibius; assembly: GCF_903992535.2. NCBI lineage: Eukaryota > Metazoa > Chordata > Mammalia > Rodentia > Cricetidae > Arvicola > Arvicola amphibius. Next base: position 53,832,987 of record NC_052052.2, on the reverse strand, counting down.
CTAAATGATAATTTTCTACCCAAATTCTTCATTTAAAAACTTATAGTCACATATTTTTTATGCTCAGCTCTCATCTGAAGTTGATATCAATATCTCTGATTTTTATTTCTAAAGATTTGCTGTTCTGTGCTCATAAATATTACATATTTTATATTCAATGCATTGCCGTGCAGAAACTGTTGAATCAGCATTCTTCCAAGAATAAATGTCAACTTGTGAGTTGTAATATGTTGAGAAGTATCACTCTAAATAATGATCTAAACATGACATATTATTCATATTTTAATAACTTGAATTCTTTAAATTGTACAGGCTTATAAATTTACATTACATAAATAGAGTAAGGGACTCACATTTGAAATTTAAAGAAAATACAGATTGTATAGTGTGTGCTTACAGGCATATAACTATACAAATATGACCTGAAAATAAATGTGTTATCCGTGGTCCCTCTCCAAGACATCATGTATTGGAAAGCTTTTAGGGTAGCATATTTTCCACATAAATTAAATGAAATTGTAACTTCAGTTCTTTTTTATTTTCCAGTTTATTTATTTTTTATTAAAAATTGCCATCACCTCCCCTCCTCCTCCCCCTTCCCTCCCCTCCCCTTCACCCACACCCCCACTCCCTCCCTCTTGAGGCCAAACAGCCATCAGGGTTCTCTACACTATGTTGAGTCCAAGGTCCTCCCAACTCCCTCCAGGTCCAGGAAGGTGAGCAACCAAACTGACAAGGCTCACACAGAGCCCATCCATGTCGTAGAGCCCAAGCCCATCGCCATTGTCCTTGGCTCCTCGGTCAGACTCCACCATCAGCCACCCTCAGAGAGTCCGATTTGGTCGCATGTTCCATCAGTCCCATTCCAAGTGGACTTGGTGGTCTCCCATTAGTTCTGTCCTGCCGTCTCAGTGGGTGAACGCATCCCTCATGGTTCTGACTTTCTTTCTCATGGTCTCTCTCCATCCGCTCCTCATCAGAACTTTGTTCTTAAATGGAACATATTGAACTTACTGTTTAAAATTACAACTTTCACAGTATTGTGTGTAATCATTGTGTTATGAGATTCATGTAGTCCATTTTTCATATAACTTCAGGAATAATTAATAACTGTCAGATTGTTTTTCATAGAGTTATTAAATAAAATAGTCTATGTGAGGAAGATAAGCAATCACCAAACACCCTCCTAATCAAGATTATAACAAAAACAAGTAGAAAATTCATGCTGGCCAGAACTATTAAGAGTACTCTGAAGTCTATGTTTGCTAAAACATTCTCTTCTGACAGGGATTTGATCACTATTTGATTATAATTGGACATTTCTCTTCCGACTGCCCATTTCCAAATGCTCAGTAGCTGCTTCCCAAATTACCACATAGAGTATTATATTAATTGTAAAGCCTCAGCCAATAGCTCAGGCTTGTTACTAGCTAACACTTATACTGGAATTAACCCATAATTCTTATCCATACTTTGCCATGTGACTTGGTACCTTTTCTCAGTGTGGCATGTCTACCTTGCTCTCTCGGCATCTGCTGGCAACTCTCTTGACTCTATCCTTCTCTTTGCCATCATCATTAATTTGGTTGTCACACCTCACTTTCTGCCTGATTAGTGGCCAATTAGCATTTTATTAAACCAAATAAACTGACAAATCTTTATAGTGTCCAAGGGGACTATTCCACAGCACACAATGATCTCCATTACACATGTGAAACATGCAAAGAGCTTGAATAAGATGGATAAATAACCTAAGAATCTGGTTCTCTTTTGAAAATAAAACCTAAAGTCATGAATGAAAAGTAAGCATAAGAAAATTACAAAATCAATGTGACTTAAAAATTTGAATGTGTCTTTCAAAATTTTATAATAAAACTTCAAGTTCTAGATGAGAGTTGATTTCATTTCTAGAGTAGACTTTCTCTTTGAGTTGCATGTATTCTTGAAAATATTTCTCACTGTTGAAGAAAAGAGAGAGGGGGATAAAGAACACTACCTTGTCTTTAAAGGACATTGAACATAACACAATTTTACCTCTTTCATTGCATTTATTTTTAACTGCTATCAAAAATAATGTTCCTTTAAATATAGTTCCACTGGAGTTTGGGTTTCAGTGGACAAATTTCAATAATGTAAAAATATTTGGACTGCTATAGAAATTAATTTTATTGTAGTTCTAGATTTGCTATGTATTACTTTGAAAATGGCTAAACTTGGTCCTTTACAGAGGACACTGGCATGAGTTGAGAATGAAGTGTGCCCCAGATACAAACTTATAACAGACACAACAAGTATTTCTGAAGAGAGTAGCTGATTAAGAAGCTAACAACTAGTCAGGTGGTGGTGCAATCTTTAATCTCAGCACTCAGGAGGATGAGGAAGGCAGTCCACAGAATGAGTTCCAGAACAGACTCAAAAGCTGCTGAGAAACCCTGTCTCAAAATACAAAATGAAAAGAAAAGGAAGAAGAAGAAGAAAGAAGAAGAAGAAGAAGAAGAAGAAGAAGAAGGAGAAGGAGGAGGAGGAGGAGAAGGAGGAGGAGGAGGAGAAGGAGAAGGAGGAGGAGAAGGAGAAGGAGAAGAAGAAGAAGAAGAAGAAGAAGAAGAAGAAGAAGAAGAAGAAGAAGAAGAAGAAGAATCTGACCACTTTCTACCCCACAACATGCACTTACTGAATCTCCAACCCTCTTTTCCCTTCAACCTTTAGGATATAATGAATAATCTTGCAGAGATACCATTTCTCAATTTTAGGGCATCATAAATACTTGGAAAAGAACTCAACAGATGAATAATTTGAAAGAAAATCCTTGAGAGTAGAAAACAGTGCTGCCTGTTGCTCAAGGTTCTTCACCCTCTTCTCAGATGTTCTGCAGAAATACAAACCAGAAATTGACCTTCAGTCTTTCCTTAAATGACATTTTTGAATGGAAGCTATGTCTCTGCAAAAAAAAAAAAAAAAAAAAAAAAAAAAAAAAAAAAAAAAAAAAAAAAAACAAACAAGAATCTCAATGAGAGAAGGAAATGCCATTTTTAAAAAACAAACAAGATCTGACCATGTTCCTCATGAGCACAATAGAGACAAACCACAACTGCTTTGTAAATTTCCCCAATGCAGAAATTGAACATTGGAAAATGGACATGTCTCCAACCCAGTGAGAAATGAAATAAGTAATACAATAAATGCAAAGGGTACCCTATGAACTAGGGAGCTAGAAAAACAAATTGAAAGAATTTATAAGGCAAAAGAAATCTAAAAGAAGAAGAAAAAGGCCTTCTAGCATTTATTAAAATTATCAACAGTCAAAAAGAAAGGAACAAGAGAAAAATGAAGCATTTTTATTTAAATTCTTTGTACTCATATTCAGCTTCATTTGAAGAAGGAAATTTGAGGAATAAATTGTCATAGAAACAAGTACTTCCTGTATATTGGTTTATATTAAATTCATTAAAAGAATAAATAAGACAAGGTATTGTATTCCATAGATACAGTTTCTGAAAAGTCATTTTGATTGTTTAAGCAACATTTCACTGAAGAAAACTAAAATATTTTGATCAAATAAGATGCTTTATGACATCTCATTTGTAGTTAACACAAAGGTTAATAAAGGACTGGGCCATTGCTCAGTGATGGAGACCTTGTTTTACAAGCATGAGGCCCCAGGTTCATTCCCTTGTAAAGCCCAAGTGGGGGGGGGGAGTAAATAAAACATTTCCTAGTATTAACAAGATTAAATGTCTATGTAATGAGCATTAATTGAAATCAGAGTATAATAGGAAGCTGCTTGTTTGTTTCCCAGCTGCCCAGACTTTCAAAATAATACAAGAAGTTATATTAATTAAATCACAGCTTGTCCAATTAGCTCTAACTTCTTATTGGCTAGCTTTTACATCTTAATTTAACCCATTTCAATTATTTTATATTTTACCATAAGGCTCGTGGCCTACCGTCAAGGTTCTGACATGTCTGTCTCTAGCGGCGGCTCCATGCCTTCTCCCTGACTCTGCCTCCTTTCTTCCAGCATTCATTTTAGTTTTCCTCACCTAGCTCTACTCTGTCCTATCACAGGCCAAGCCAATTTCTTTAATTATTTACCAATCATATTCACAACCTACAGAGGGGAATCCCACATCATCAGATCATGACCTATGCAGAAGAAAACCCTAAACACTATCTATTTATAATTATAGTGTCTCGGAATATTCTAAGACAACATTTGTATACATACAGATAATAAATCCAATAACAAAACCATTGTGTAAGTACAACATTTTACTGGATTGATCTGTCTAACTGGCCACATGCTAAACTTACATCATGATTATCACCGCATAATCAACCTAACTATAAATTATCATTGACATCCTTTTAAAACTGAAATCTACGTGCTGAGGGACTAGTTCTGGTAGACAAGAATAATCTTGAACTCATAGAGATTTGCCTGCCTCTGCCTCCTGAGTTCTGGGATTAAAAGCAAGCACCACCAACACCTGGTTAGGAGTGATTTCTTTTTGCTTGCTGATACCTCGAACACATATGGTAAGACTGCAAATGTGGGTCATGACAGCATAGACAGTGTTGAAATAAAAAGTGGAATTCCCATAAAGATAATGTATGTTGCTTACCAGAAGTCTGAGCTATCCCTCACCCATATCAATGGTCAATACTCACCCCGGAAATGACTAAATATATTAATTATTACCTAGAAAAAATATACTGAAACCAATTTATGTTTCAAGGTTATATTTGACAATTGTTCCAAAGATACCTTATTAAACACTTACTGGTTGAGAACTACGTGAAATATATTTTTTCACATGCTCTATGACTTCCCACTTCTTTTATCCTCTTCCACAACTCTGAGAATACTATATTTTATTTCGGTGTATTTTTTCCTTAAACATCATACATGGAGAAAAACATGTTATTTTTTTGTTGTGAGATTGGTTTACTTAATGTGATGATATTGTGATAAGTGAACTTTTCCTGCACCTGACTAAAATCCAATCTTTTTTGTGTATGATTATCTCATTGCAGGAATAAAGGGGCGTGGTCAAGGGGCAGTTATGATTAACAAGACTAGCTTTAATATATAATATTCAGCTTCATAATCCATAAGTCGGCAAAAAGAGACCAGGAAACTCCCAGTGACATTCCTTTTCTAACAAGGTCATACCTGTGAGTTTTTTCTTAAACAGTTATTTACTGGAAATCAAATATTCAAATATATGAACTTTGATGGGGGGACAGTCTCATTCAAACCCCCACATAATCAGTAAAGACTACCTTGAAAGCCAATGTGAGATTCTTTGATAACAAGCACCATAAGAAGAAAAACTGTTCAATCTTCAATATTTTCAAATATTAACTCATTAGTCAATAAATTGAAAACATTATTAAGTATTTCTCATAAAGGACAGATAAATGTTGAAAATTTCTCCGGCTGCTGTGGTGACCAAACTGGCTCTGGCCTTTAAATAATCAAAATAAAAGAGGAAGTAGCTCTAAGAGGATCCTGCCTTAAACGAATTTAATTCTAGAAAAAGAAAACTTCTGATCTTAATCCAATAAAATTAATAATTAATTCATCAAAAGTGCATTTAAATATTTAAAAGATGCACTTATAAATTATTTGCAATAAATAAATGCTTTTTAATGCCTTCGTGTTCATTTCCTTCACAGAGCTTCAAATATTAAGCAAGAAAAATGGATCTATATAGTTTTAAAATATGACCTCTGAAGAATTTATGAATATTACCAATTGTATGGTATTGAGATTAATAAAGTCTGTATTTCAACTGCATGTGATTTGTATTATTAGTGATACAAAACTACTATTACTTTACAGATCCTCAACTCTATAACTAACAGACACATCGCTTAAGAAACTGAAATGTGAAAGGCAAGTGCTTCTGAAAAGTAAAATAAAATAATAAAATAGGCATTGCGGCTGGAAAGATGTGCCATTAGATATAAACCTGAACTGCTCATGAAGAAGATCGAGTTTGGTTTGTAGGGTATACATTAAAGGTCTCACAGCCACCAACCACTTAACTCCAACTCCAAAGAATCTGACACCCAATTTTGACCACAGGCATTGAACTCATATGACCCATGAACACTCCTCTCTCACACACAAATTTTCACACACTTAACACACGTAATAAAATAAAAATAAATTTAAAAAATATTTAAAAGTATCTAGGCAAAGTCCAAAAGTAATAGTGAACATCAGAAACAAACGGGGTCTGTAGTTTAACTTGAGTTTTGGATGACTAATGAAACATTATATAGGATAATATATTTTGTCAAAGATCAGATTGATGATATTTTAAGTAATCACAAAGATACATTTACCACAGTATGTATTGCATTTTTGTTTGCTTTGTTGGTTGATTTGGTATATACTTGAATGACTAGAGTATGCTGAGATGAGTATTAAATCAAAACAATTCAAGAGCAAATAAAATGAGAAAATGAAAAGCAATTTAGCCAAGTACAATTGATTTAATAGAGAAAGCTTAAGGCTACATTTCTCAAAATCAGTTCCATTATATGAATACATTTGAATACTGTGAGAGCTCATAAAATGCTGATTCCTGGGTCAGATGCACGATATAGTGAATAATTACATTCTTAAAAAATATTTAGTACAAATTTGTAACATGGAGGGGCCATGTACTGCTTGTTTGGGTTTCTATCCCACTGGGTATCCCACAGCCAACAAGCCCCAAAGAAATAACACAGAGATCTCTAAAATTTATAAAGCTGATTGGCCCATTAGCTCTAGCCTCTCACTGGCTAACTCTCACATCTTGATTAACCCATTTTTCTGATCTGTGTTAGCCATGTGGCTCAGTGCCTTTTTTCAGTGGGGCAGATCACATCCTGCTGCTTTGGTGGTCTGGACAGGAGTGGGAAGAATCAACTTCCTCCTTCCCAGAGTTCTCCTGTTCTCATTACATCGTTTCTACTTCCTGTCTGGTTTTTCTGTTTATACTTTGATGCCTGGCCAATCAGCATTTTATTTAAGACATGATTGACAGATTACAGACAATTCTCGAGCACCAAAAATTAATGGACTATTTCTCCAAAAAGTAATAGTAAAAAAATTACCAAAATGGGAAATTTAATGGTTATAAACGTTCTTCTAGATTAAGAAAAAAATTACAAAGAATTAATGCTGAGTTATATCAAGTCCAAGTCTGACATTTTGGCATACTGGAGGAGGAAATACACTGGGATTTTTCTGAATTTTCTTATATTAAGAATAATCAATCAGTGTTTTGAGTGCCTTAAGCAATATCAGTTAAATAACTATAATGCAAAATTACTGGTAATTATAATAACCAGTCGCCAGTCTAAAGCATTAAAAACTAGTAATTTTATAATACTTAGAACTCTATAAGGTCTCTTAGCTTATTCCTACATTTTAAACAAAGCAGCACTAATATAGATTTGTAGGGTAATGATAGATGAGCATTGATGAGTCTTTTCAAAGACTGTAATTAAAACAATTTTTAAATAGACAATAATGCTGACTCACTATAGAAAAGCCCCACATTAGTTCCTTTTAAGTAAAGTACACATATGTACATGTACAGAAATGCCCCGTTAGATGCCAAAGGCCTACAAATGAAAAGCCTACCTAATCTGAAGAATGTCTTAGTTCTTTTGGAGTTGTTGCTTAGTGAGGTCCCAAAGACCTCTCAACCAAAAAAGCAAGCCGCAAACAAAAATATTAGATAAGTAGGAAGCAATGTACTTCTTAGATACTCTTCAATGGAATGGAAGAGGAAAGATAAAATTAAAAAGTAAAATGTGTTGTATGTTTACGACCCTAACAGTGATGGAGAAAGAAAATACAAAGAAATCTGGAAGTCGAGGTCAATATCCATGGAATGTCTTACTGAGCAAGTGAACACAGACTTGGAAAGAAAGGTAAACATTTCAACTGTGTGAGAAGATCCACAGTAAATATAAAGAATGGCCTGAGTTTCCACTGCTGCTGGTGAAAACTGAGTAAGGAGAGATATGAGAAACACTAACAGGGTACAATTATTGGGTAAGACATATGGGTAAATAAAAATGTCACAACTAAGAATGTTGCACGCTACTATGTATTTTCAGAAAAGTGTGATATTACTCATTTATTAATTCAAATGTTTTCCACATTTTATATGATAATTATACAAAAGTCTTTGTCTCTTAAGTAAACCCTTAAATTAAACTCAGGGCTCTAATTTAGATATATCACTCTGAGCACAGGAAGTGAAGAATTGGACATGAATCATCATTAAGTTCTTATATGTACTAGAGAAGAATCACTTATAGAAGATATATAGGTAATAGATAGAACTGTTTACAATGAAAAATATAATACAGAATGTTCCTTCACAAAAGGAATTAAAACAGTTATCCTATAACTGTGCAATATTGCTACCTAATCAGAATGCATTATTTAAAATCTTTGAAGGATTAATGCTGAACCACTATTTGCTCAGCAGATCTGCATACAATTTCTTTATTAAGTCTTTTGATTAAAAAGAAGTAAACTCTTGCCACTTTTCAGGACTCCTGACCTTTTTACTATTTGCCTTGTTTATTCTACTTTATGTCACTGTTTATATCATATTGCCTTTTATTGCAATAAGTATTGGCTATGGTGTAAGGGAAAATTATTTCTCTCAAAGAATGACTTATCACACATCAAAATCCTTGGCGAAAATATATCCTTGTTAAATTTACATATATCCTTAGTTACTATTTTCATGACAATAAGAAACAGAGGATGAAGGCTCTATTTCCATTTAATGTTTAAGAAGGGAAACTGCTCATCATGGTTGGGAAGCTGTGTCAACAGGAACACAACACAGCTCCTTACACTGTGTTTTCATCTAGGAAGAAAGAGAGGACAGATTGAGGCCAAGGTCTCAAATCTCCAGATCCACCAACAAAAAACATTTCCTCAGCAACTTTCCACCTTCACAAACCTCCAAAACTTTCAAACAGTTATGTAAGAAGTGAAAACCAAGTGTTTAAGCATGTGACCCATTGTATACTTTTTACATTCAAACTTTAACTCTGCTTAAGCACAAGACATGGCTGATGCTTTAACAGACAAGTTTTGTTTTTATAATTACTGGATATCTCCAGGTAACATGAGAGTAGATTTGTTAAATTTATACTCCAAATCATGAATATTGCCAAAGACGCAAAAATTAAAATGGATGAGAAATCTGACTGAATGTTATGTTTTTTGTCTTATAAATTTATAGCTATCACTTACTATTAATAAGGATTAAAATGTTAACACATTGTTAAGGGCAAAGAGCTTCTCCATGTGTAGCTGGCTAAAGAGAGAAGGGTCCATCTATCTATACTGATTTGAGTTTACAGCACTCTTTCTGAATTAGCCGATAGGTCATTTAGGACTGGTTTTTATCTTAAGTTCTAGTGACATAAGTTCAATTTAAATTGGCCTACACAACTAGTAAATAATTTGTTGTTAAACCAAAATAGACCGTATTTTCTTGAGTATCCATTAAACTGTGGGACTCACTAAGGAGTTTACTCACTTCTCAGTTCTATCTGCATCTTCCCTTACCAATGAAGTCTCCCAATTGTTTCAGACTCCTGTCTCACTTTTGTTAAAGAGTAAATTCTTTTTGTATTTCCCAACAATTCCAGGAAAAAAATACTCTATATCTTTTGTGATTCTGAATGTGTGTCCATTGATGCATGGATCTTAAAATGAATCAATTAAAAAAAATCTTTCTATACAGAATTAGTCTCATGTAAGCCATATCCATACCTTTCAGGTGACAACACACCAACTCTTCAGAAAAGCATAAGGAATCAGAACGATAGAAAAAAGTCCTTACACAAAACACACCAATGAGAGCTGTGAATATATAGTGAAAGAAGTCCATACTAACCTTGTTCATGATTGCTCAGTACTCTCACACACTTTAAAACAATATGTACAAATACTTTTCAAAAGTTTACATCCAAAGAATACAAGCCACATGCAGCTACCAATACAACTGCTTCTTGCAAACAAAGAAACTCTATCAGAGGCACATAGTGAAGAAATTATATGCAGTGTCTAAATTATCCTCCATGGAAAGATGATGCAGTGAAGATCCACCATTAACTGCAGTAGAACTCTCCTCCCCTAGTCATTTCTACTTACTAAATTGTTTCTGCTTTCTCTACCTTCTTACATATTAGGATTTTTCACTACCATTTTTCCATTTGTTGTTCATAAATTCTCAAGAATAATCAATGTATTCAAACCACAATGTTTATTTGGGGAGAAGGGTTTAGTGCCTGTCAGATATTTATGACATCATTTATTTTTGACTTGTTATTATTCACACTGGCATTTTAACATACCAATTAGCCTTTAATAACTCTTCTGTTTGCATCTTTGAACTTATTGATTTGAGACCTACTGATCGTAGTGATTTGTACATCTTTTTATAATCAGAGGAACTTTAAATAACCTTTTCCTGCAAGGTCAACGCACCTTGCAACAATATTTCACTGAGCTGTAAAACAATTCTTTGTTTGAAAATGATTATAGGCAACAAGTGACATGGATAATTAGAACTCTATTTTCGTAATATATTCATTTGACAATGGAAAACTCATATTATCAGCTTTCTACATAAAATCATAATAAAGATAACTACAGTTTGAAAACACAGACAAGTGAGATCTAGTCTACTATAGAGTATGGAGACATATGTGTGTGTCTCTCTTCATTACAACCACTGCTCATTACTAAGCAGTAAGTACTAGTGTTGATTTTTATATTTTATCTTTTGAAATTAAAACTTACGTAAGTGAAAACAAAGTAAAACCTTAGTAGTTAAACATTACTGAGTTCACTTTTCAGTGTGAGTCATGCACCAAAACAGATAAAAACATAGGAATGGATTACAATCAGTTCACATATATGTACTTGAAGTTATGAATGTCTAACTTCAAGTGAAAAGTTGGAGTTAAAAATTTCTACACTCAAGAATGATGTATTATGCCGTTATTCCCAAACACAGGAAAATATAAACTATATAAAAAGGCTACACTGTTGTAAGTAATAAGTGAAAAATCATAAGGTACTTATTAAGTTCCCTGGACTGGATACTTACTTATATTGAATGTCATACTTTATGTCAATGTCTTTCAAACTATGTGACTTCCCTGAGTTGTCAGAATAGCTTTGTGGGTCTCATTAAACAAGTTTTAATTGATTCTGATCATTTAGATTAGATTTCTTGTAATAATATTAAACATTATTTGGTGAATTTGTTGCTGAGTATGCTTATATCAGTACAGATAGTTCTACTGTTTGTACACATGCATGCAGGATTATGTAGTAAAATGTAGATTATGATGTTATATTTTGTATTATATTGTAATATTTTATTATGTGTATTAAAAGTCATAAGACCTAGTAGTGCCTAGTTTTCAAAAAGCACAATATAGAATACTATTTAGTTTCATTATATATGACCATGAACTCTTGTTCCAAATCCATTTCTTTTACTCCTCCTCTTTATATCATGAATGTTGCAAAACTGAAAGTTGAAATGACCTGGCCTCAGTGTTTATTTACAAAGGAGGCTGTCAGAATTATGCTCTCAAGCATTGCCCTAACCAGTTGGTGCTTTTAAGGATGGCCTTACTGCTCGGGTAAATGAAGCAGAACAATCAAATGAGGTGCCTGGGACAGGTCAAAATGCTACACACAGCAGGTTAATATAAGCCAAAACCTGTAAGGCAAGGACACTTGGTTCTGTGTTGCAAGTTACTGAAACATTCCTTCATATATGTACTTTGGAAACTTTTAGCAATGAGGATAGATAACAAAGGACTCATTTGCCTGCCTCTGTTGAACAATTTAATGTCCAAATAACCCCAAAATGTTAAAAAAAAACAAAACACTATTGAAGCTGGTGAGAAATCTATAATATTTCTGGAAAAATTCTCATTTTTCATAAAGAATTGATATCTTGAGGTGAGGAGTGAAGGGTTGAAAGGATAAGTAATCAAGAAGCTTCTGATTATGAGTATTGCTCATATTCTCCTGCTCGCCAACATTGTCTCCTCTCATTGCCAAGCACGTGCAGATGTGCTTGCGACTAATGACAAAAATCTGTAACTAGGCGGATCTAAGAACCAACTTTCTAAATGAGTTTTATCGTGAAACCACTGGGTAGCAAAGTTTTTAAAGGTAATAGTAATAGCGTCCTAGCAGAAAAAGAGAGATTTAAAAACTACTATCACATAAATAAATAAATAAATAAATAAATAAATAAATAAATAAATAATAAAACAGCATTCTCGTTCATTAACTTAGTTACATAGAATCAAAGAGCCCCACACAGGAGACAAGTAAAATATAAGGATCCAGAAAGTGCCTGACCTCATAATTAGGTCTTTAATATCTATAAGAATGTCTTTTCAGAGCCGGGCGGCGGTGGCGCACGCCTTTAATCCCAGCACTCGGGAGGCAGAGGCAGGTGGATCTCTGTGAGTTCGAGACCAGCCTGGTCTACAAGAGTTAGTTCCAGGACAGGCTCTAAAGCTACAGAGAAACCCTGTCTCGAAAAACCAAAAAAGAAAAAAAAAAAATGTCTTTTCAACTATTTCATCAGCTTTGAAAAATACAGGCTATTTGTTTTCATTGTGCTTTAGGTCCATAGGAGTAGTGAACAAATGAATACATGGTATTCATTGAAAACATGTTGATAGACGATGTAATGTTTTGGCTATGTTCATAAAATGTATGCTCTAAATAAAATAGTATGAAAAACTTCCTTATTGATGCATTTCCAGAATATGCACTGTTAATATATCTCCAATCACAAGGTTCCATAGGTACAAGCAGGTATTTCAGTCTGTAAAGGCACTAAGTTGCCCAGGTCTGACATCTTGAGGGTGATATTAAAGAACCACATGAAAAACCAAATGAGGTAGTATGTGTCTATAAATCCACGACTTAGTAGCCAGATGAAAAGGTAGATTAATCATGCAGAAGCTTGAACGATTAGCTATCCTGGAGTAGACACCAGAAATAATAGATTTCCTACCTTACAGCGGTAAAAGAAGAGAAGTGTTTTGCCAAAACTGACCTTCACATGTTACATGCTCTATTTGTTCTTGCATGCATACATACATGCACAAAAGAAAGAATAAGCAAGAAAATAATAAATTATTTTTCATTTAAATTTCCCTTAAAAATTGGGAAAGTAAATAGCCTATTTTAGGAAAAAAAAAAAAAACTATTTCAAGAAAGAGTCCTAATTGTTTACGCGCACTTTGCCACCAAGAAATGTATGTTTTCTTTTATTGAAAATAGATTCTTTTGTCATACAATACCTCCAAACCACAGTTTTTCTTCTTCCTCCCCTCCCAACTCCTCACAACCTCCCTTCTCCCCCATATCCACTCTCCTCCATTTCTGATTCCAACAAGGAAGCCTTGTCCTCTTGCATCTTGTTTTGTGCTGTTCTGCTTTCATGTTTTGAAGAAGCATATTGTCAAGAGTCTCAAGACTTACTGTACCTTTTCAAAGGCACAAGAGGATTTAGCAACAATGTTATAAACAATGCTCTTATTCAGGAGACACAGTTATTCCAGTCTTTAGAAGGGGTAGATAAATGTGCTTGCTCACTGTGCAACTCACTTCTTACATTTAAGGTTTGTGCTTTATAAATATCTAATATTTTACACCTTCTAGAAGATAAAAATGAATAGACTCAGGAAATTCCAAATTTAAGCATTAATATTTAAACTGTATTTTCCCAATTTTTTATATTTTAAAGCTTGTGGTTGCTCTTGCCTCATCTATATTTTTAAAAGAAAATCATACAATATCTACAAAGTGTCAATATAAGGATAGAGCTTCAAAAACAATGTGATGTTTTGAAATAAAATGAAGTTTTAATTGATGAAGAAACATAATAATTATGTTCTTCTTTCTAATATTAAACCAAAGCCTGCTTAAATTACTTTGAATACATATATTTAGATACAGTGTCTAGGCATAGTTCCAATATCTCTCATCTTAAGCCTGTTATTTATTTTAGGATATTCATCTAAATTTAGATAATTGCACCATTCTCTTTCATGAAGTCGTCATTATCCATTAAGATAATTTCCACAAACATGTATGTATACATTCATATGTGTATATATACACAGAATTTAAAATGTACACAGAATTGCATTTTTAGAAATGTATTCACCTATATCACTGTTCATTTATAGAAATTAAGACAAATAACTGCAAAGAATTAATTACAACTGGACAAAAGTTTATAATTTAAACTAAAATATCAAAAATGCCAAAACATATATTCTTTAGAATTCACAAGAAAATTATTGCTGCAGGTGAATTTTGAATGCACATGAAACCAAAGAAAATAGATCTCTGGCCACAGAGACAGAGTGAAAGAGCAAACTTGAAAAAATAAAATCAGAATGATTCAATTGTATGTGGGGCCTTTAGTCAATTAAAACAATGGGTCTATTTGGGCTTCACTATAAATACTGAATCTTTTCTGGAGTTCAGCAATGATATAAGTCTTATTAATTTGTATGCCAAAAAGAGAAGATCAAGGATGTGGTTTTTATTTAAATCTGCCTTTTGAAGATATCAAATAGAATAGAGAAAGAATGTTATAGTTATGGAAATATGAGTTGGAGTGAATTTTTATCTGTTTTAAAAACAGACATGCACACCAATGTTCCACATCACCGCAAGACACCCATCCTATTTACAGCTCTAGTAGAGCCCCATTAAATCACAGCAATCATGTGCTAGAGAACAGGTGTTTAAAATTACTACATTTGTAAGTGTCATGAAGTTGAAGAAGTGTATGGAGGCATTTCATTGGTAGAATGTGGCTACAGTTTCCATGGTAATTTTACATGCACACTGATCCCTAAATGGCCCCACTTCTTCAAAATGCAATGGTAAGTGCTATTTAATGTGAAAGCCAAAAGAAATGGGTCAAATTATCTCTATTTATTGAGCAAGAAGTAGCAATGGAGAAAGATAACCATGAGTAGATTCTCTCTCTTACAATTTTACTTTTGAATTTTGTCATCTACATTCATTTATGCATATTTTCTACGCCCTCTGCTGTTAACATATGTTGCAAAAGAAAAATAACCACAGGGCAACAGCTTGTTGCAATAATAATAGTTTATGGAGAGAAAATGCCAGTATTCAAAAACACAAATCACATTTGGTATTTATACCTAAAGTGGTGCATGTTTAGATGCATTAAAATCAATATCCTTCGTAATATTAACCTAGTTTTCTGAAACCCTGTCACTTTTCCGTTATGAACTGTGATCCTAAACTTCAAGTCAATTTTAACATTAAGGTTACAGCAGTAGGAAGACATAGGTCACTACGTCACTAAATAATTCAGACTAAGAGCAGTCAGCTGTAACACATCGTGACCATGAGCCAGACTTAACATATACAACAAGAAGCAAAAGCCCGTGTAGACTTCGATATTCCTAATAACATGTATGTGTAAGAAGCTCACTTTGAAGGCTCTGGTCATCTAAAGAATCTTAGAACTACAATGTGATAGAATTCAGACAACTCGATACTGCTTTGGATTTAATTTATTTTTTTTTTTATTTTTTTTTCTTCTCATGGTTTATTTTTTTTATATTGAAAAATTTCCATCTCCTTCCCTCCTCCTCCCCCTCCTTCCCCTCCTCCTCCCCCTTCCCTCCCCTCCTTCTCCCCCTTCCCTCCCCTCCCCTCCACCCATACCTCCCCTCCCTCCCTCTCAAGGCCAAGGAGCCATCAGGGTTCCCCACTCTATGCTAAGACCAAGGTCCTCCCAACTCCCCCCAGGTCCAGGAAGGTGATCGAAAGAAGCAACCATGCTATGGAAAAGATTTTAGTAAATCTATGAAGGCAGAAAAGAATGAAATGACCATGACACTGAAAGCGATCATGATATTGAATAGGATTAAGTGTTTCTATTCATGATGACTACAATAAAGAAGTTATAAGATGTCTTTAAAAGAGAAAATGTAGCTTAACAATGACAGCACCTACAAAAGAAAAGATAATACATTCATGTATGGAATATTTGAACTAAAAAAGAGGCATCCTAGTTAGATTTAGAATTGGGTAGACCTAGTAGAAAGAAGACAATACTTTAGGAGAAACCACCTTACTCAGAGACCCAATACATTATAGTTGTGTAGAACTTGAAAACCAAAGGATTATTCCAGAAATGGAAATATTTTTGTAAAACATGAGAAATTGATTTTTTGAAGGTTCCCAACATTATACTAAGTCACCTAAGGAGGGGTTATATTATTCCTTATTTCAAAGCATCTTTATTATGTTTCTGAGAGAGCAAAAACAAGAGTTAAGAAGTAAGGGAGGGTGGATGGATCAAAACTTTGAGAATACTGATGATAAAAAATTAATCTTTCACCATTAGCAGGATATTCCTTCCACTGGAAGAGAAAGACTGCCCATGAAAGTAAGACTTGATCCCTCTTCTATTTCCTTTACCACTTAAATTTCATTTTAGGAGGGACATGATTAACATATGGAATTTTCAGTGTCGTGTTCTGAAGGATGACTTTTAGGTACTTAAGTGCAGAGGAAAGCAAGTGTGAGATTAATATAACACCTTCCTCATCTATAAACACACAGTGTGATTCCCCTGATAGTTAACACGTGTAAGATTACCAACTCTCCATCGGCATGTTCGGATCCAAAGGACCACTCACTGACATGCATGATTGCTTGTAGTAAATTCCCAGAGAAGTAATGTGCAAATGTGATTTACTCCTGATACAACTCTCTCTGTCTGCTACTTTTTTTTTTCTGGATCGCTCCAGTATTTGAGGTTATCAGATTACCAGTCTCTTTTACCTCCTTTAAATACATGAGAACAAGAAAATTGTTTGTTTGTTTGCTTTAAATTTTCTTTTTTGTGTCTCTGATGATTCAACAAACATTCACTTAGCACATTCTGCTACCCAAACATGAAGCAAGAAAACAAATGAAACACAAGCCTTTCTCTCTAGGATCTCATAATGATAAGCCATTTAGTACATTTAGTATATGTCAAGGGTATTCGTGATTTTCATTTAAAGAAAAAAATATATGGCATTATACAGTATGTAGGCTCAAAGATTGAAAGAGAATTCTAATTAAGAACATGTCTCAGAAGGAAGCACTAGAAGCATGAGCATAAAGTGCTTATTAAAAGAGTTGTTTAAACCATCAAATTGTAGAAAAAGAAAGAAAGTAGACCGAGAAAGTATAGGTAAAATGAAAGGGGGGGGAGGGGAGATAAAGTTGTGTATTGATTTATATTTTTAGAAAGCACAACAAAAATGGAAAGGAAAAAAAGAATCTGAGTTGTTACTTTAGTCAATACAATAATAAACTGTCAGGTAAAAAGTTTCTCTGAGTCAGGCATGGCCCATGTTTTGGTGAATACACCTACTGAACCAGGAGCCATAGGTGGAAAAAATAGACTCAGATGCGTTTTTGCTAATCTTCAGTCAAAATTTATATCCTTTAACAAGTTACCAAAAGGAGTATCTGACTTACATTTTGTATAGATAGACATATATTTTGGAATAAGATTCACTTATTTCACAACTGATAATAAATCATTTCAAATCAGAAATCACTATTTCCTTTCCACTATAGTTACTCAGCCAATGAGACCTCCCCCAAATACATAGCCTTTCCTGACTCATAATTTTCAAACTTAGTGCTGCAAATGTCTTTACTGTCTATAACAGTGGTTCTTACCCTGTAGGTGGCAACTCCTTTGGGGATTGAACAAGCTTTCATAGGGATCATATATCTGATAACCTGCATATCAGATATTTACATTACAATTCATAACTAGCAAAATTACAACTTTGAAGTAACAATAGAGATAATTTTATGGCTTATCACCACAAAATGAGGAACTGTATAAAAAGTTTTCAGTTTTAGGAAAGTTGAGAACCACTGACCTTTAGGTTTGAACGATAAATTATCCATTTATTTGAAAGATAATGTTTTAGTTACAGTTTCTATTGCTGTGAAGATACACCATGATCAAGATGACTCATAAAGGAAAACATTTAAATGAGGTGGGTGTATAGTTCATAGGTTTATTCCATTGTTTTCATGGAGACCGCATGGTAGGCTTGAAGGAAGACATGATGTTGGTGAGGTGGCTGAATGACTTACA
Source organism: Arvicola amphibius (assembly GCF_903992535.2). NCBI lineage: Eukaryota > Metazoa > Chordata > Mammalia > Rodentia > Cricetidae > Arvicola > Arvicola amphibius. The sequence goes on along the minus strand of NC_052052.2, from coordinate 53,814,733 downwards.
TGCAGATTATCAGGCAGCAGGAAGAGAATGAAACATCAGGACCTGACGAGCATTTGAGACCTCAAAGTCTAACCTCAGTGATATATTTCATCCAACAAGTCACACTTACCCCATATAGGACAAACCTTCTAATAGTGCCACTACCTGTGGGCCTATGAAGGCCATCTTCATTCAAACCCCAAGCCCCCACAGGCTTGCAGCTATTTTATAATGCAAACTGTATTTAGTCCAACTTCAAAATACACATTGGCTATCACAGTATCTATATTATTTGAAAGTCCAAAGTTAACATTCTCTTCTGAGACTCATCAATCTTTTAACTAATATCTCTTGTAAAAAAAAAAAAAGCAAAATAAAAATGCAGATCAAATGCTTCCAACAAATAATGGCACAGGATATTCATCACCATTTTAAAAGGGAGGAAGGGGCAGAATGAGGAAATACTGGTCCAAAGCAAGAGTCTATGTCTGGGTTCAAAACTTTCTTCAGATATCCAACAATTTTCAGCTTTGTAAATGCAACATGCTTTGTTGGGGGCTATTTCCACTTCTTGTTAGCAGTTCTACTCAGCATGTATCCTATGACTCTAGCATATCCAGCATCTTAGAGTCTCCAGGGAAAACCACACTTCAACTTTACAGCTTCAAGTAAATGTCCTCTCAAGGCCTCCATGGAGGGACACCCCTGACACACCCCTGACATTAACAGCTTTGCTAAGTTACAATCCATAACCCCTTTCTTGTATCCTTGACTCTAAACCCAGAACCACATCGTCAAACCTGCCAAATTCTGCTGTTTGCTGCGAATGAAACATGGCCCCTTCATTCAAATATATTTTCACTAGCTTTCTCTTTCTGAAGTTTTTCTTCACTACCTAAACTTGGTTGTCCTGGAATTCATTCTGGCTCACCTCGAACTCAGTCTGGCTATCCTGGAACTCATTTACAACTTGCTTTGAACTCTTAAATCCTCCTCCCTCTCCCTCTGGGTGCTGAGATTAAAGGCAAGTACCAGCACAGTTGATCCTAAACTTTTCTTTAATTCCTTTTCACAAATTGGAAGTTTATCTGGGTGGGGTCTTGCCCTGAGGTCATCATCCCCTTTACTCCACCTAACATCAGGCTTTCCTTTAATCTATTTAATCTCCTTGAACACAGGGTTTAGCTCCATTCAGGTTCCTGGTGCCCATTTTCTCTTCAAACTCTACATTTCCTATTTGCCCTTGATCAGCTAGCACTCTTTTGTTAGAGATCTGCATAAGAATGACCACTAATAACCAAGCAACACAGTCGATCCTAGGCTGTCCTGAAATCTCCCCTGCCAAAGCTGATAATCCTTAAGGCTTCAATTTAGAATCAGGTGGATATTTTAGGCTTGGGTAGGAAGCAGCCACATCTTTCACCAAAATCTGACAAAATCAGTCTCTAGGCCTTATACTAATATTATTGTCCTCTGAAACCTCTTGAGCAAGGCCCTCACAGCTTAAATAACACTCAGCACAGTTGTCTTCTATGATCTTACCAGTATTGCCCAGTAAGCCCCACGTAAAGTAGCCAACTGCTTTTTTAGTTCAAAGTTCCAAAGTGTTTCATATTCCTCCAAACAAAGACATAGAGACCTGGTGCTGGAGAGGTAGCTAAGAGAGCTACATCTAGATAGGCAGGCAGTACATGAGGTAGAGCGGGGTGGGGGGTAGGGGTTACTCACTCAATGGGTTATTGATATTTGTCATTGTGCTGGGTTTGGTTGCAAGTTGTTACTGGTAATGGTCATGATAAACAGTTAAACAAAGGAGACTAGATTCAGGAATCTTATTCTGAAAAGAAAAAAAAAGAGGAGTATAGAGACTATAGGATAAAAGGGTAGATTGTTAAATCTACTTTTAAATCAAAAAAGCAATTATTAATTTCAAATAATTTATGTTTGCTTGGATTTTTGTGTATTGCTACAAAATTCAGGTTATTTTTTTATTTTTTAGTTTTTTTATTAAAAATTTCCATCTTCTCTCCTCCTCCCACTTCCCTCCCCTCCCCTCCACACACCCGCCCCCCTCCAGGCCAAAGAGCAGTCAGGGTTCCCTACACTATGGGAAGTCCAAGGTCCTCCCAACTCCCCCCAGGTCCAGGAAGGTGAGCATCCAAACTGACAGGGCTCCCACAGAGCCCATCCATGCAGTAGAATCAAAGCCCAGCGCCATTGTCCTTGGCTTCTCAGTCAGCCTCCACCGTCAGCCAGATTCAAAGAGTCCAGTTTGATCACATGTTCCATCAGTCCCATTTCAACTGGCCTTGGTGATCTCCCATTAGATCTGTCCCATCGTCTCAGTGGGTGAATGCACCCCTTGTGGTCTTGACTTCCTTGCTCATGTTCTCCCTCCTTCTGTTCCTCATTAGAACCTTGGGAGCTCAGTCCAGTGCTCCAATGTATGTCTCTGTTTCTATCTGCATCCATCACCAGATGAAGGTTCTATGGTAATATGCAAGATAATCATCAGTGTGGCTATAGGACAAGGCCAGTTCTGGCACCCAATTCAGGTTATTTTAGTTATAATATGTGTGAATGTGTTTTAGAAATAATAGGATTAAAAGGTAGATTATTGAATCTACTTTTAAACTAAAAAAACTAGTAGTCTTAAATATTTTACATTGATATGGATTTTTGTATATTGAAACAAATTTAAGGTTATTTCTTTTAGAACATACAATACATACATTTCTAATCATTTACATCTTATAAACAATGCTACACAAATTTCTAATTCTTGCAATTTATTATTATACTCTGTTTAGGATAATAAACAAATGCAAGTTAGTAGTTAGTCATCTATTGCATTCAAACTTGTAGCCATGTGATGTATGTTTTCCAGGTCAAACAGATTAGACAAGTGGTCTTCAAACACTTCAGAGAGCTATAGAATATGGTGTTTAAAGTTCTTTTTTGATAACATAAGTTCCTTCTTCATTACAACAAGACATATTTTCTCCTGGCAGCACCATTTTATTTCAGAGAAGATGATGGACATCAAAGAATCTCTCTATGGAGTTTACTTTCTTTGTGTCAAAAATTAGCCACTGGTGAAAAAAGAGCAATTGCCTCAGTTGCTGACAAAATGTTTTCCAAATTAGGCAAGCAGGACACAAAGAAGTGACTGCTGAACCTTGCCAAGAAAAGACAGGATAGCCCTTCTGAATATCCTGCTTCACATAGAAGTCTGTCAGATATTCTAGGCCTGTAAGCTGACAATGTATATCCAGTGTTACAGAGGAAACTTGGGTGACTGTCCAGGCAGCCAGCATTTTGTGTAATTACTCACATCTTTTGGAAGCTGCTTGCTTCTACTTGCTGCTTACTCAGGTAATTTTATATCCTTCCTATGTGTCTGATGGAGTTGAAGATTAGATAATTGTGGTTCTCCATGTTAATGACTTCAGAAAAGAAACTCATGAAAGAAAGGTAACATTTATAAGGTGGAAAGACTAAAAAAGATAGTTTGGTGTTGGTAATACAGATTAGGACATCCCTGGTACAGAAGATGAATTAGTACAACACTTTGGACTCACCAAGATAGGATAGATAATGGAGTATTTTCTCTGAATTTGTCAAATACTAATGTACTAGACCATACTAATGTAATTCTTGTACATAGTTATTGTACTTATTGTATGTAATGTTTCTATGTTAGTTATAACCTTCTCATTTCAATTTAGACCAAAAGAGAAAATGTTGTGACATTTTCTTTGTGTTCTGACAAATAACACTTGTGTGAAGATCAGAGGACAGAGCTAGTCACTAGTTAACCATAGAGGTCTGGAGGTCTGTGCAGACAGGAGACAGGAAATCACAGGGAGTGGAGTCAGAAAGTGATAAGGCAAGGTGTACGTAGCATCTCAGTTCCCCTTTAGTTGGAGGATTCGGAAAAGTAAGAGGTAACTGTGACTTCCCTTTGCTTCTCTAATCTTTGAGCTTATACATTGATATCTGGCTCTGGGTTTTTATTGATAAGACCAATTACAATCACATTTCACAATCCAAAGTCTCAGGCATGCAAATATTTTATGACAGATATATGAGACAAATATTACATTCTAGATGTTCTGTCAAAACCATGTAACTAAAAAATACATCCCTCTACTTTCTAAATTTATATGAATAAGAACACCCTCTTTAACACTTAAAGAATACAGAGTACAGAAGACAGTTTGATCCCTAGATGTTGGAGCTTCATATGCCCAATTTTATCCAGCTGTAGCTCTTTTTGATATTAGATACTTTGGACTTGAGGCAACATGTTTGAAAACAGAGATTTTAGCTGTCAATGTGTGTCAGATAAATATAAAATAAGAGACAGTTCTTTGCAGTAAAAGACAATTCTATTATCTCTTTAGCACATTTAGTTTGTGTATCCCAGTATTTAATAAGTGTATGAGCTAATATCATGGAGGGTATGGTGGAAATTTAGATTCTATTGTCCATTCTAAATCATGTAGCAGAAATAGTGATGCCTTCTTTCCTGCTGAGATAAGGACAGACTGTTATTCAATGCTGTGTGAAACAGAGCTCGTATTTCACAGGAATACATGTTTGACCTATATATCTCCCTGGTACAATTTTAATTTTAACCACATATTCTGACTCTCATTGATGTAAGGATTGTTTGCTATACTATTAGAGAATATTGTCAAAGATTAGTCAAGTACATATGAGTCTTTGTGTAGCAAGAACCACAAAAATTATATATATATATATATATATATATATATATATATATTACACTATATCACATATATTAAAAGGGTGCTATGGGAAAACAGATGCACAGGACTGGGACCAAGTGAAATGGGAACTGGCCACATGCTGCTTCATGCTCTAAGAGAGCACAGGAAATCTGTCTTTCTCTTTTTAAGAAATCATGTCCACAGACAAGAAGGCACACACTGAGGTTGATTTCCCAAAACTATTTGCAAAATAAGTTTACAAAACATCTTTGTCTCAGACTGATGTGCATTTTAGTTCTTCTGTCTGTTCTATAAATATAAAGCTTTTTAAACATAACATAGTGAAAATTAGAAAAAAAAGCTGCCAAAAATTTGGGTTTATATATCGTTTGTTTGTATGCTTGTTTGTTTATTTATCTTTCATCCTGACAGCAGTTTCTTCTCTCGCTTCTCCTCCCAGTCCACTCCTCTCCTCCACTCTGCCCCCACATCCACTCTCCTCCACTTATATTCAGAAAGTGCATGACTCACATGGAGACTGACAAAGCACGGTTTCCCAAATGTATAAAGGACTCAAGACACTAGACATCAAAAAACTAAATAATCCAATTAAAAATTGGGTACTGATCTTAACCAAGAATTCTCAACAGAAGTCATGATTTGTTTTATAATCAATGGTCTATAGTTTTCCTGACAGTAATTAGACAAAACAATCTATAATTGTTGAAATAATAATATCATAGCTTAACAAGAAGAAAATAAATTATTTTCTGTAGAAGCATAGCATACAGAAATAGCAGTATATCGTGTCAATGAAGTAGAATATAACAAAGATGGAGACTGTTCATAGATCATTTTTACTGACTCCTCAAATTTTATTGTGAGTGCCTCTGTGTGTGTGCACACACAAACATGCGTGCGTGTTTGTATGTGTGTGATGTGTGTAGCCAAGTGCAGGCTCACAAATCATACATGAAATATGGCATGTATGTGGAGTTCAAAGGACAGCTCTTAAGAGTCAATATATTTTGACCCCTCATGTTTGTGTGTTGTTTTCTATCTTAAGCTATTTTACATAGCTCTTTATATTTGCATAACTATAATCTATTCCCTCATTATTTAAGCTGCCAGTCTACTTACGTTTGTTAAGCTATCATTCTAGGAATTAAATTGTTACAAGTCACTATAAGATTCTCACAGTTTATTCTGTGACTTCTTTTTATTCAGATAAATGTATGTTCAAAGAACTATTGATAGATGGTAAGAACTAACATACTCTTCTCAATTGATTTTTTTAAAACTGTACAAATCCAATGAGTAGTGAACAATGCTTCTTATATATGTAAGAAATAAAGAGGGTTTCAAATAAACATATTAGTTCTTTAGAAATATTTTTTTAAATATTTATTTATTATGTATACAATATTCTGTCTGTGTGTATGTCTGAAGGCCAGAAGAGGGCACCAGATCTCATTACAGATGGTTGTGAGCCACCATGTGGTTGCCGGGAACTGAACTCAGGACCTTTGTAAGAGCAGGCAATGCTCTTAACCACTGAGCCATCTCTCCAGTCCCCTTTTAGAAATATTTTTAACTTTATGGGTATTTGATTTTTTTCAAAACTTTTTTCTACATTAATTAACATTATATTATGATTTTTTTCAACTGAACCTATTGCTATCAATTTTTGGATAAATCTCAATTGATTGTGGTATGTATATATATATATATATATTCTTTTCTCTATTGTCAAATTCAATTTGTTAATGTTTTATAAAGAACTCTTGGATATGTTTTAATGTACCATTTTATACTTTTATTTTGCACAGAACTTGAGATGTTATTTGTGATAGATAACATCAGATAGATGTTATATGATGATATCTAATAATTCTGAGAGTCCTGATAAAACATTATTTTCAGTGTTCATCAGACCTTAAATTCTCACCTGTTCTGCTAAAGAAGATGTGGTGTTTCAGCATGCATGTATCTATGAATGTCTGTCTTTGAAGATGTTACAGGTATGTCTATGAGGGTCTAGTGAAGGAGATCAACTTTTGACTTAATGAGCTGTGAAGGTAAGACAAGTTCTCAATACATGTAGGTACCAACCAACCAGCTGAGAAATACAGATGTAAAGAAAGGTGGAAGAAGAATAAATTTACTCTCTTTTAGATTTGATAAAGTCACCCTTCCAAACCTGTCCTTAGATGTCAGAGACTATATTTGTTGACTTTTGGAGTCTGGGACTTTTACCAGTGGTTCATGAAGTTCTTAGGATATTATCTTTAAGCTAAAAATGAGGCTTTGGAATTTAAGCTGAGCCACACTTCCCAGGATTCCCCAACCAACAAACAGTTTATCATGGGATAAGAAGTCTCAACCTCTTTAATTGAGTGACTCAATTAATTTGATAAGAGGGCGAGAGGGATAGAAAGATAGACAGAAAGACAGAAACATTTACACGTTATGTCTTCCTGTTGATAATTCTTAAAATGCACATGGAAATCAAAATTAGTACTAAGAACCTGTGTCATGACCAGACAGAGTAGACATTGGCAAAGATGAGAAGCAGCCAATTTAACACACAAGCCTACAACATTTGGAAAATTATCACTCCATTCCTGAAACAAATAACATGCCAAAGAGTTCTAAAATTCCAGTCACAAACTCGGATGACATTAATTTACTGTTGAATATCTCTAGCTTAACACCTATTGCTCCAGAATCTGATCAATAGACACTTAATCCAAAGACAATTTGAAATATTGTACGGATTTCAAGTGTGGAAACTATTTTAAAAGTTTTGTGCAAATGAAAAAAACACACACTGGAGAGAAACCCTATGAATATCATCAATGTGGTAAAGCCTTTGCATGTCACAATATTCTCTAAAATTATAAAAGAACCCATACTGGAGAGAGCGAAACATATGTATGTAATTAGTGTGGTAAAGGGTTTGTTTATCATAGTTATCTTTAAAGAAATGAACTAACACATGCTGGACAGACACCCTATGCTTGTAAAGAGTATGGTGAAGCCTTTGTACTTCACAGGACTCTTCAAATGCATAAAAGATCACACACTGGGGATAAACTCTATGAATGTAATCAGTGTGGTAAAGCATTTGCATGTATGAACAATCTAAATCATGACAAAAAATCATATTGCAGAGAAACCCTATAAATGTATTCAGTGTAATAAAGTTTTGTACTTTATATAGGAGTAAAAAAAAAAAAAAGTTTTGTGGCCTGGATATGAGCTACTCAATTTCAAATTGGATTTTTCTTTCCACCTGTTATATTGTCATCCTTTTGCCTTGTTAACCAATTATTAGTTTTGTTTTGTTTTTCAAATTAACCATTCCATATTTTGCCAGAACTTTTTGAGGAGATAGACAAAGAGAGAAACAGAGAAATAAAGAGAATACTGAGAGAGAGAACACACACAAGAATATATATGTTATTAATTACTAATTATATATAACATAACTGCTAATTTCATATATATATATATATATACATTTGTATGTATATGTGTTAGACACATACATGCATACATGAGCAATTACTTCATTAGAACAAGAGGGTCCTAACAGGCTGTACCAGAGCTGAATGAAACATTCTCTTAGCTATTTCACTCTTTTACAAGCTAAAGGTACTAAGTTTAAATTTCAGTGCAGTTAGCTCTGCATTGCTTAGTCAAGTAGAAAGCAAGAGGAAACACCTTTTCTTTTAGCTGAACTATGATGGTTATTTTGAAGATACTAATAAGCAGCCAGCTTCCAAGAACTCTAGAATAGTTCTAGCTAGGAAGTGCTGAGACTTAGTATCATTGGCTTCAGCTGGTATGGTGTCACGGTATCAATCTCACCACCTAGGTTTCTCCTTAGCCCTCATGTGCTCTGCGAGTCTCTATTTGCAACCTGAGGTGGGGAATGCAAGTGACCTTCATCACAGGTATTAAATTAGATCTTTGTTAGTGGACAACGATATTTTTGATACATCCTAAAGTTATGATTATATAATCCAGAACAAAGGGCTATGATCTGTCAATGGTGTTTGCTACAAGAGAGAGATTGAAGGCCATGGTAGGAGATACAATCATTCAAAGTTACAACAGGGATTGTGACTCTGGGTATCAATCTTTTCCACTATGAATTATTACAACTGTTTCTAAGATATAAATATGAATATTGACCTAAAGAAAAAAGGGTTGGAAAGATGGCTGTCAGTAAAGTTTTTTTTTTTTTCAACAAAAATGCAGGAATCTTCACCTGGGCTCTCCAGATTCCAGGGCTCATTTAAAATCCAGGTGTGGCAGTGTACACCTTTAGTCTCAGAGACAGAAGCAGAAACAGGAAGAGTTCTGTAGCTCAGGTTTTACCAGATTATTCATTATGAAGCTTCAGCTTCTGCACAAAAACATGTCATATGAAGTAAGATAGAAGACAATTCAGGACAACATATTGACATCAACATTCACACAAACCTACACACACACACACACACACACACACACACACACACACCCTAGCATTTATCCACTACTTAATGTCCTCAGCACCATGCTGGGCATTAAATGGCATTAGTTGATCCAATTATCACTTCAACCCTTTTTTATATTATTGTTTCCCTGTGATTGCTACACAAAAATATCTCTCTTTAAAATACCAGAATCTGAGATAATTTGCATAGAAATTCATTTATTACAAGAAAAAATGAGCTATAAAAATAAGAAAATTGTTTAAAACTAATCATCCATGAAGCACATATTTTTAAAAGTGTCCTAACTTTAACACATTTTTTTTGTGTGTAGCCTTCAAATTATTTGAAATATCCAACTTAATTTGGAGGAGTTCTGGAATTTTACTGATTTTATTATAATACAAAGCACATTGGTAGTATGTTTTTAATAGTTACTATAGAGAAATTTAAGGTTAAATCTTTTCACTCAGATACTGCTTTAAATGATATATATGTGTTCTAGTTGAAAGAAAAAAGTCAATATGCTAAATAGCTAGGTAGAAACAAAAAGACAAAGGAGCAACAAAAAAGGCTAAATAAGCAAAAAAGGCATCTTCCTCTATGGTACACTGTGTGTATTTCCCCTTGGCTATTTAAAGGAATTCCTATCCTAGCCTTTATTCCATTAAACAGGGTAAGCATTATGACATAGAACAGGTGGTGTGTTAACATCTTTGATCATACTGTAAACTAAATTTCCATTGCAGAAGAAACTATTGGAAATGTAGTGAAAACATAATGAAGTAAACATTCTTGCTTACCAAATGGGACTCTGCAGCACAGTTAATTGGACGTCAGTGTTAAATGTTGACAGAGAACGGAATGGAGGGAGAGGATTAAGGGGAGAATGATGATATCACAGCACTATATTTTCGGTAGAAGATTTAACCATCTGGATATTTCTAGCATTTCGGTAAAACATATAGCTGAATAAGCATTTTGGTTTTCAAGTAGATCTCACATCATCCCCTGCATCACTTAGGGCTGGCAGGCTTGATAAGCACTCACTGATTGATATTTGGCATTCTGTATTGACAACTAAGGACACTCTCTGCCGAAATATACTGCTGTGATAAAATAAGGATTCAGGGGAAATGAGAACTCCTGTTCACTTTGGAGTAATTGCAAATTAGTGTGGCCACTATGGAAATCTGCATGGAAAGTTGAAAAAAAATGGCTTTCTGTATGTATCTTGTTCTAACATTATTGACTTCTGATTATGATTGTCTCCTCTTCTTATCCAAACTCCATTCAAGGTCTTAAGAGCCTCTTGTTGATGAGGCCTCAATGTTAACCCATAGGGACTTAAAATAAAGACTGTCATATTTTTTTACATCTTTAAGATCACACGATTAAGGTAACTTTTACTTTCCTTAGGGGTTACAAGACAATTCAGCCTTTCTCCATAATGCATAGCTATTTCTTCCGATTACAGCATTCACTCCAAGATAGGGCAGGGAAATTCATGTGACTCGAGCTAACAAAACTTCAGTTCTTGGGAAATGTAGAAATTTGTAAGAACTGTCAGGCTGCTCTAAACTGGGAGAAGAGACTTTTTCTGTGGAGCTGCCTAATACGGGGAGTTCTACTGACACTTATTTTATAGATCTTTACACATGCTGCAGTGGACTGGAAGGTCATTCAACAGCTTCTCTAAGTAGTCCTCCCCTCCTTGCTTCAGTAAGAAATCTGAGTAGTTCATTGGTCCACCAATTTAGAGATGGTTGGGACTGTTACTGTGATTTGTGGTCTGTCTGAAATGACATCGTATATTCCCCAGAAAGAGTCACACAAGTTTTACAACACGGACAGTACAAGAACATTGACTTGTTGGTAGCTTTCTCATGAATTGTGAGAACATGAACATATGAAAAACTTTAAAATAAATTGGGTGTTGCAAACAGAACTCAAAATATACTTGTGAAATTTAATGTAAAATTCTGAAGAAACTGAATCTGTATTTCCAGGTGATTTGGAAATCTGAATGAAGCCCACATTCCTTCAAAATACTGGCTTTATAATAAATAATTGTCTAAAATTATTTTTATTTACAGAACATTTTTCTAAGAATATTTTTACATGGCCAAATGTATGTGCCCTTGAAAATTCATATATTGGAGCTAAATCTTGAAGATGATGGAGTGAAGAAGTTAATTATTTTGAAAAGTGATGGAATCATAATTGCAACAACTTCATGAATAGGATAAGTGCTTTGTGAAATAATTAATTAGGGCAATTTCACCCTTTTCTCTTTCCATCATGTGATGTGCCAAAAAACCATGAGATTTCACCAAATATTGAGTCTTCTGGCTCTATAATCTTGGATTTTTCAGTCTCAATAATGATGATATGCTGTATAAAATATTCTTTGTCTTATTAAATTGTTTACTAGAACGATGCACAATTCTTTCCTTTTTTCCGCAAAACCCTGCTTTGGTTTCTTGATTTAGAGTCTTAACATTTACCTTATTCTACCATCAAATTTACAGTGTAGCTGAGGCAGAGCAATCTTTCTCCAACAGCCTCCTAATGATGAAATTACAAATGTAAACTACCGTATTTTCCTATTTTTCTTCTTAGCAGACTTTTACTAACACTTATCTCTCTGGTTCATCAACATTTTGTACACAAATCCATTTTAAAGTTAAATCTTGCCTTTAACATAGCCTTTTAATTTAGTGAGTCTAGAAAATATTGAGAATTTAAGCTTCTGCTTATATCATATACATATGACTAGCTAAATGTCTCCTATAAAGAAAGAGCACTGTGGCTATGTTTTACTTTTATTAGTATATTTTAGTGAGATGTATAGCGCTTGGAGTAAATTATTGTGAAAATACAGAGAGTTCCATAAAACTCCAGTGTAGTTTATTCATATTTACAATAATAATAAATCTTCCCAAACCATAGCCATAATAATCTGATTGAAGCAAAAAAGGATTTCAGAAGAATGGTGTTTGCAGCGCTGCCACAGTTTTATTGCAACATGTATAAGGCAAATATAATTATGCAGTAAAAATAAACTTAAAGAATTATGAGGTTAGTTTACAGATTAAGACATTAATTCCTTCAATATATGAGCAGTGGCTGGTAGTTTCAGTTACCTAGAGCCATTCTTCGGTTCCCTCTAAGAACTGCATTAACTCAGCTGGTACCACAGGTCTACAAAGGCCCAAATACTTGGATGGGGTTTGTTTCTTAAAGTCCTTCCCTCAAACAAAAGGACCACTTGAATAATTATAATTCTGAACAACTTAGACATTCTGCTACTAGGCTGCAGTTTAGATCAGTAGAAACTCCAGGAATTAAACTTCTTCATCTTTACAATTTTCGTCAGTCTCCCTCCTCGGGCATCCACACAAATTAATTTTATCACAAAATTACTACTATAGCCTTGTGGTTCCTTCTGTCAAAACCTGATCTGTTCTCCATCTTAAGTCCGTTCCCCCCCTTTATGTCCCATATATCTGCTTGCATATTTGTGTGTGTGTATGTGTGTGTGTGTCTGTGTCTGTGTGTGTGTCTGTGTCTGTCAGTTTTGGGTTTTAAGGTTATAGGACAAACACGAGTATTGGTGCTCTTTTTCCACCTTATTTAACCAAGAGGCTCTTCTTTCCACTACAATGTTTCCACCAAGTTACCTGGTCTACAAATTCTGAGAAATTCTCATGTGTCTAACATTCAGGTTGCTAAAAGAAAGCTGGAATCAGAACATGCACTTCTATATTCTGCATTGTATGTGTGGAGAGTTGGGGTCCAAACTCAGGTGTCCATGCTCACACAGCAAACGTTTTACCCACTGAGCCATCTTTTGAGGCCTAGTTCAATTTCAAATGTACTAGGTTCTATGGTTTGCAGGAGTCGATGGAAGAGCAGCTCAGAGAGATCAGAAAGGAAGTGAGCTTAGAACCATCATCAATATAGCACCTATAATTTCCTACTTGTTTTTAAATAAATCCTCAAGGAACTCTTCATATCTGTGCTCCTCACAACTGTGGCTCTTTGTGGGTCATCTATCTGCTTGTAAGTAACTTTTATATGTGTTCTGTAAGCATGTCAAATAAAATCATTTCTGTTAGCGGCCCAAAGAATTTAAGTGACCACTCAGTGGTTATGGAGGTTGTTGTTGTTTTTTTTTTTTTTGTTGCTGTTTTGTTTTGTTTTGTTTGACTCATGATCTTCCCGTTTCACTGTCATGCATGTGCAAATGCCCCCACATATTTGCCGACAGGCAAAATAACACTTGTGGTAAATATCAAATATCTTTCTTAGTCAACTTTGAAGCCTTAAAACAGACACAAAGAGCTTCCATTCTGATCCATAGAAATCTATTAAATTAATTCTGTCAATTATGAATAAATAAATTAAAGTGAAGATCTGCCTAAAAGCATGAGAATATCCCAAAGATACCCAAGAGAAATACCATGCTTATTGAACATATGCCCTGTGGTTATTTTGCCTAAAATGTCAAGCATAGATGCTTCTATTTTCAAAACACAAATATGAAGAAAAATAAGATGTCCATGACAAATGATGGCATTACTAAGCAAAAATGTTTGGAAATGGGTATTGAAGCCATTATTCTGAAATCCATTCCAGCCTGTCTCTGTTTATGTGGCTGTGAAAACCATCATTTGTAACATACACATGAAGCAAGCCCATCTAGAGGTAAAAAGGGTAAATGGCAAAACAAAGAGTCTGCAAGGAAGATGTCTGGATCAAGCTCAACTTCTGCTGCTTCATTGTTTATGTGGGTCTGGGATATACATCTGCACAATTGAGTGGATTCTACGTAAGTCACCCAGTGTAGTAAGGAGGCCTCTTGTTCATTTCTGGCTGCTCAGCCATGAAATAACCACACAGATACTGTATTAATTAAATCACTGCTTGGCCCATTAGCTCTAGCTTCTTATTTGCTAACTCTTACATCTTAATTTAACCCATGTCCATTAATCTATGCAGCACCGTGAGGCCGTGGCTTAACAGGAAAAGTTCTGGCGGGGCTACAAGTCTTCTCTCTAACTCTGCTCTTCTTTCTCCCAGCATACACTTTAGGTTTCTCTGCCTAGCTCTGTTCCCCTATGGCTCTGCTATAGACCCAAAGCAGTTTCTTTATTCATTAATGGTAATCACAGCATACAGATGGGAATCCCATATCAACCCAGTGGTGAAAAGACCGGGAAATTACCATGAAAAGACATCATAAGAAATACAAAGCACAGAGATAGTAAGAGGCCCCAGAACACCATAAGTAAAATCAAGATGAGTACATGTTACCGTTTCTAACAGGAGATGGACAGACAGATGGAAAGACAGACAGACAGACAGACAGACAGACAGACAGACAGACAAATTGATAAAGAGAATTTCATGGCTATTGTTTGTTTTAACTTAAATTGGTTAGATAAATTTTCCCCCAAAAAAGACATGTTTGGAGAGACTGAGAAATGAGAAAGCATGATTAATTACTTTAATAAAAAGATTGATATTGGCTATGCTCCTGATCATCAAACCAAATTCAGTAAGTCCATCAAATGGAATAAAAATATTACATCTAAACTTTCTGAGCCAGTGCTTGGCTTCAACTCAGAGCTGAAAATTTCAGGTTTTGTTTTGAAAGTAAAATGTGATTTAAAAAAAAGAACTCTGATAAAACAGAAACCCTCAATTTTATTTATCACATGGTTTTCTATTGCTTAGCTACAGAAATTTTATACAAAAAAATCTTCTTATGAAATCATACATGTAAAATATATAAAAATCAGTTCCTTTGTTGATGTGAGAGGGCTTCCTATAAACACCCACCCATGAGCCATTAAGCCTATAGTTACAAAAACACCTGAGGGGTAGCTACATGAGGCTCTCAAGAGAACAGTTTGAAAACCATTAGGTTATTGAAAACAAAACACTTTGAAGTAATTTGAAATAATGTTGAATCATCCACAACATTGCCAAATGCAGCCTTTGGCACAAATGAGAGCTTGGATGTTTCTGTTGATTAATTAGCTATACACTTGTATGAAAATAAGTAATGAAAACTTCAGTTCCTTTTCCAGAAATCTGCTTTTATTGTTACCTCAACAATGTCAAATATTCTTTGGTAATACCAACATTTTTCATACTACAGCTAGAAATTAGACAAGTAGACAGATGTTGTGCTTAGTTAATCATAATCTTATTTATGGCTAGCTATCATTCATTTTAATAATTTGTCAAATGGAAATACTGCTTCATAAAGATGCATTATCTCCATATTATAGGTGAGGAAAAAATTTGTTGAAGTATGTAATGAACAGTATTATAGGACAAAAGTTTAGGATGAGCAATGTTCTGGAAGCATCCTGATATCATAGTTCTTTAACTAGAAACCATTTCTAGCACTCTTTAAATCCAACAAACTTTAAAAAGGTAGATATGAGATAAATTCTAGGTCCACAGATTTTCATGTTCAAATAAGAGAATTTTTCAAGGTAAATTAAAATTTCTCTACTAGAGAATCTATAGCTACCCACAAAGTCTTGAGCAATAACAAATCCAGAGATCCCCTAATGACTGACACATGATCCTAGAGCAAGCTTACTCAAGCTGTTCCACATTTTCCAGTAATCCTTCATAATATCTATTTCTCCAAATCCTGTGCAAGTAGAAAGAAGCAAGAAAATCAGTAAGTGTTATCATGCAATTTCCCATGTTTTTTTCTGTATCCATCCTAGCTTATTGGAACCTCTTAATTGATGAATGAGGACTTTATCAAGCTTGGCAGGAGTCATAATGTCTCTGATTTTCCTTGAAATGTATCTGTCATTCAACTCAAAATTGAATAGCCAGTTTGGACCTTAACCAGAGACATGGCACTGACTTAAGACACTTGGAAGGGAATGAATGATTAATGCAGTTTATAGAAAGGATAGTGCTTCTTCTGTCTCATGTGTTTTTTGGGTATAATCTCCAATGGTTCAGGTTCAGATGGATCTAATGAAAACGGACTGGATATTTTCCACCTTCGCTTCAGAGCATGTGGTACGATTTATCCACTGACAAAATGTGCTAATGAAATGTCACCTTGGACAGCTTGCCAAGGATTGATGAGCTGAAAGTTTTGCACTTTATTTAACTTTTGCAGGAAAAATGAATGAGTCCTCCAAACTCTGTATGATATAGAGATCTATTGCAGTTTTCCAACTCAAGAAGGAGCTAGTGATGCCACCAATGGCATAGAGAACAGAGAGAGTTGCTGATGGGGCAAAGTTTATAAAGAAGCAAGTTGAAAGTGTTTGTGGCTGTGCCATGGTGGCACATGCCTGTAATCTCAGCACTCAGGAGGCAGAGGCAGCCTGATCTCTGTGAGTTCAATGTCAGCCTGGTGTACAGAGCAAGTTCCTGGATAGGCTCCAAAGCTATACAGAGAAAACCTGGCTTGAAAAAAAAAAAAAAAACAAAGAAAACAAAAAGTGTTTGTGGCTTTATTATGATCCAATTCTAAATTATTGTCAAGGTGAATAGTTTTGTGAAAGTACTTTCTCTATATACTCTATTGTTGTAATTCTGTTAGTTTATCAATGAATACTAAACCTTGGGCCTTTGCATCACAGTATCCTGTACTCTTGGTTTTATTGCCAAATTCCTAAGAGAAAAACCTGTCCTGAGATGTTAAATTCCCTTCACCTTCTTCAGAGCATAACACCTTGAATTCTCCTCATAAAATTCTATGTTTTCTAATCAATGACTTCTAGAAATTATTATAGGAATTGAATACTGTAGACAAAAATTTAAGGTGCCAGAAAACATAAACCTTTATGTACTCAGAAAGTCTACTGATATATGTGCAAGGGAACACAAAGGAAACTCTAGCTAATAAACTCAAAAATGAAAGTGCAAGTTTTACAAAACTTTACTGAGATGGAGACAATGACATACTGTGATTTCTACAAATACATGTTGACCAAAATAAATAAATAAATACATGTTATATATGTATGCGCTCTCTTTCTCCCCCCCCCAACACACCAACCTCCCCACACACATACACACATTAAAATGATAAGGCAGAAGAGATCACCAATGAACAAATGCCTCACTCTATCCAAAATAGTGGGTAGTTAAAAAATTTATTCTTTAATTCAAGGAGAAGGAAAAAGATGGTAGACTCTGACAGGGTAAGAAAAGTACTGTGAGGATTAGAACAATAGTATCATTAGGGTTACAGCAAATGATATAGTAAGTTTACCTGCACAAAGGCATAAGAATAGAAACTATGGTCAGACTTGATGAAGAAAAGACTATCAAGGGGGTTGTGATATTATTGCTTAAACTGTGTACTTGATAGTACTTGATTGTACTTGATGACTATAAAACCTAGAAGAAGGAGTAACACATAGAAGGTCAGACAGAAGCTGGGGCAGGAATGGAGCAATGGGGTAACTTCAAAACCACTAAATTCCAAAAGCATTTCAATATGCTTTTATACCCAGCTCTGTGCTCACAAGGGAGGATCCCCTGGTGAGGGAGAGGCTCTGGGAAAACATTGAGAACCTGGGTCTAAAGGTCGCTAAGGAGATCAAAAACAGTTCTAGCTCAGTGTTTTCCAGAACTCCAGATTGAGAAATAGCTCCACTGAGAAACAGTTCTATTTGACAATAGTGTACTGTCTCAGAGAATCCTCTTTTTGGCAGTTCATAAGAAAGATAAAACACCCCCTAGATATTATAGTCTCGGTTTCACCCTGGTGAGTTTGAGTAAGCTCATAGCCCCAAGCTTTCTTCTGTTGAATGACGACTACTTGACAGTTTCTCAGGACTGGAGCTGGGTTTTTTTTTTTTTTTTTTTTTTTTTTTTTTTTATGGAAGGCACATAGCTACAGAGAAAGCAAGCAGGGATCAAATGGCAAAAATTCAGTGAGAAATTGGGTGCCAGCAAGAAAGCAGTGTCAATAAAATATCAGCCTTATGATAGTGATTTTCTTTTCAAGTTTATTCTTTGAATATAAAATCTACAGTTATATAACATCCATCTCTGATAACTGATTCTGCTGGTCTCTATGTCTCTCAGGAAGATGCCTGCATTGCCTTTACAAATGACTATCCGTCAAGGGGTAAGCTTTCCTTGCAGATAACATGTCCCTTCATGCCAGAAACCAGCAATATTTACATAAGCACCATAGATTTCAATAGTTTAAAAACACCATTTAAAGATTTAATTTGGACTTTCAATGTTTATAAGTCATAAGGGACACTTTTAAAAGTTTTTTTTTTATTATGACTGAGACAACTAAATGTCCAAATACCAATTTTGAAAGAAGATTCAAAACTTACCACTTATACTCAGTTAACAAGCATACTACTACGCATATAGGCAGCTTGATAATTGGAGAAAAAAAATCCCATTTGAAGAAAAAGGAGGAGTTAATGTTTATACGTATGTATATCTAAAAAAATATCAATCCATTTTCCCTGTCTATCCAGGCTTAATTACCAAATTTCTCATACAATCCCAAGTATGTATATTAAAGTTCAAGAAAACCCAATGGGTTCAACCTTATTTCAAGTTTTTGAAATACACAAGTTTTGTGGAAATGAAGTGTCTAATTGTTCATATTGCAATTATTAGTTTTGGAGTAAAAAAATAGTTAACCCACTTATCACAAATGCATATCCTATTGCTGTGCTTTCACAAACTCTTTTATAGCCCATCTACTGTTTGTTTCTTCCATATTGGAGTAATTTTCTGTTTTCCTTGGCAATATGCACTCACTTTTTCAGTTTTTTCTTTCTTTGAAAATGATAAAGTTTCAATTTAAAATCCTCTGTCTAGCTTCCTTCTCCACTTCCTGCTCTTCTTTCTCCTGGAAGTCCCTCTCTACTCATTACTATGGTCATTATTTCATCATTTGAGCAATGGTCTCCAGAGGGTACATTTATGAAGTCCCAGCTGAACCCCCAAGCTTGATCCAGTCTCTGCCTCCAACATGCCAGGATTATAGGCATGCGCCAAGATGTCATGCTTGTACTTATTAAGTTATACCTCTGCCTCTCTTTATACTGTGGGCATTCACAGTTTAAGGCACACTTCACTACCTAGTAGGTCTGTCTTTAGAAATCACCAAACAAATAAGCACATAAAACAAAACAAAATGAAAAGTTCCATAGACTAATTTTCTGCCTAGGTCTTGAGTTTGAAATATAAGGCATGGAAGTAAGTTACGGACTACAGACAGAAAAGAATACTATATTTCCTTTATGCAGAGTGAAAAGATGTTTTTTATTACTTTTCCTTGGCATCTCTTGGAGGCCTGCTCCTTTTGGAAGGAAAACCGAGGGGGATGGTTCTGTGGGAGAGCAGAGTTGGAGGTGGGGAGGTCAGAAGAATAGAGGGTGGGAAACTGAGCTCGGGACATACTGTACAAAAGATTTTCAACAACTTAAAAAAATTCTCCCTGTCACTATGAATGTTCAAGTGGACTTTTTGGGGGGTCTGGCAAAGGAACTTTGGAGGGTATTTCTCCTTATGCTGGAACAATTCTGCTCTTTCCATCTCTTTTGATCAGTGAACACTTCAGATGAAAACAGTCCAGTTCACTCCTACAATATATTCTGCAGAAACAAAAAAAAAGGAGGGAGGAAGTTTACTCAGTACGATGAATCGTACACAGTAGATATGAAACGCAAGTGTTGCCAGGAGATCTCTGGCCGTACATTTCATTATGAAGCATAAAACAAACCTTAGCATGACTTACCGGCTCCTTAAGATCATTCACTGATCCAGCAGATAAAAGTGCCCTGATAGAAAATTTTAAATAAGTATGTACTCTTGATTCAAGAAACTAGAGATATTTTCCCCAAAGATCTATATACTGAGGTCAGAAGTAGATCTTAAAAAGAGTAATTTATCCCTAGGTCTTATAAAAATATCAGAAATTCTCCAGGAGGTCATTCCTGAAATCTCTTATAGGAAAACTGTAAAATGATTTAATAATTTATTATACCAAGAAATGGATGTCAGATTTTCAAGTTGCCAGAATTTTATGACATGTTTTAGACAAAAAAAGAACACAAATGCTTGATTTCATTCAACCTGGTTTTTATCCTATATTTCAGTGTAAACACAAAGATTGTTTTATTGGAATATGAAAAACGCATCCTACATACTGTTTTGATTCCTCGACTTCTCTGTAGTATGACAGATGACCATTTTCTAAACCTTTGTTTGGAGTGTTGGGTGTATGACAGATGCAACAATAAGCTCCCTACAGGAATGCTGCCCAGAGAACCTAATCAGTCTTTAAAATATTTAAACATATGAAGGAAAAATCACAAAGGATAGGTCTCAGTGACATCCTATCACCACAATGCTCAGAATGATCAAACCAAGTCTATGTTCCCAGTCACAACAAGAAAATTGAAGCTTGAAATATGCAGGCCAGTTCAAGCTTTGGAATTCTACCTAATATCCACCCAAAGTCTTCTAAAAATATCAGGTCCTGCACTTTGAACTTTCATTGTGCGTTTTCTGCCCCTTTAAAGCCGTGATTCACTATCTTTAAGCCAATGATTAAAATATTTCTGTAGTTCATCGAGGCAAATTGTAAGCAGGGATGAAAAGGGCACTGAATGTGGTAATAATTGACTGGATAATGCTTCAGAATTAGAATAAAAAGGGAATCTCAGGATTTTTCTAAAGGGGTAGCAACACCCTGAGACATAATGTCACTAGGGGATATAGGGACTCCATTTTGCATTATTAATATACTTGATAAAAGAATTTAAAAACAGACTTGAGGGTCATTTTACTAGAGATTGCAGAAAAGAAAATGGAAGGCAAGTTTAAATCAACAGCCACCAATAGGAGGGAGATGAGGAAGACAAGAAACCATACCATTTTAACTTAGAGTTAAATAAAGCAAACATGTTCAGCAAAGGAGTAGGCAAGCAGCTGTGGTTCAAATGATGATGGCCTTCAAAGAAACATTGAGAAAGCCCAGAGTGTCAGGAAAGCATGCATAGATCAATATCTGTAAAAGAAGGAGATAGAATTAAGGGGTAAAGAAAAGCTATATGGCTAAGTAAGAAATGGGGACTGCTGCAAAGACCCAAGAGCTAAATTCTATTCCATGAACATAGAGGTGAAAGGAGAAAATTGATTCCCATAAGTTGTCCTTTGGCATGTTTGTATATAAATGTATACATGTACACACACACACACACACACACACACACACACACACACACACACACACACTAAAATATTTTTTGGAAAAGGCAAAGTTACATTGGCTTAAGTTATAATGTTAAAACTCAGAAATGTAGGAGGTTTAGAAGTGCTACATGGCAGAAGTTCTACAGGCAGCCTCAGAGGAGGGGCTTCTGGGAACAGTGTATTATCTTGCTAAAGGGTAATTACTCCTTTCCTTTCCCAGGCTTGCCTTTTGGTAAATAAGATTTTACTGGGAAACACGCCCCTGGCCAGGTGAGTGAAAGCTCAGCTGGGTTAACTCTTCAGGAAAAAGGGAATCACAAGTAATAAGTAAGGTTTTGTCTTTGGAGCAGATCACAATGTCATATCTCCAACAAGGTCAAAGGTAGAACCATTGTGAGTCTATATTTTTTAATTATGATTCTTCATAGATTATACTGAAGCAACAGCAATTTTATTTTTTTCTTAACGAGAAGAAGAATGGACCATTTGATAATTATATATTAAAAAGCATCAGTTTCCTACAACTGAAAAATGTAGAGAATGAACTACCTTGGAGCTCTCATTCCTAAATGGGACATCTTTACCAATCCCTTCCCATCAAATCTCAGACAGAAGTCACTGTGGAAGAGAAGGCAAAAACAATGTAAGAGTCAGAGCTGGTTGGTGACTCAGAGGAAACAGAGGTCTTGAGACACAAGAGGGCTGATGCACATATAAACTCACAGAGATTGTGAAAGCATCCACAAGACTTTCACAAGATCAAGCCAGAAAAAGTCCAGCATTGAGGAAGGGAACTAGTTACAGAGCCCCATTCCTGTCCAAGAGGATATTTGCAATTGATTCCTGCTAGGAGAGATACAGAAAACCATAACTTCTATCTTTCCATATCTTCTTTATAACAGATTCATGATTAGAGAAGATTCTAAAATATTAGATTCACATGTATAACACTTTCTCCTTAAGGACTCTCCTCATCCTAAAGGTTTAAGCATTTTTTTTTTTGCTTTGAATTTTATTCTTCAAAACCCAAAAATGCTTATCATAGTTTCTATGAGTAAAATTTTAAAGTGTATTAGATATATAAAATGTTAGGAATTTTTTATTTTAAAATCAAATACTTGAATCTTTGACCTTAAAGTGCAAGAATAGAGAAATCTTTACATTAGAGAAATTCCAATATTGTGCAACTTGACTTTTTTTAACCTAACAGGAAGATTTTATGTTAAATACACAAATGCTGAGAATAGCATAGTTAAGTTTTCATTGACTTGTATATTTTACTTGCCATTACAGTGTTGTTACATATACCCCTTCCTTCTGCTACTGGAGAAAAATACCACAAATTTAATGCTTTAAAACACCAAGTAGTTGTTATTTTGTATATCTGGAATTCAGAAATACAGAGTTGAGTTCCTCTTGGCAAAAATCAAACTATTGGCATGACTGCACTCTTCTCCAGAGACTAGAATCCATTTTTTGTCCTTTCCAGGTCCCAATAGTTACCACGACTATTTTACTTATAAACACTGTGAGATTCAATAACAACAATAGACAGTGACCTTAAGATATTCAAACACTTTCTCTCACATTTTCCTGGCAGTACCAATGGAATTGCTTGTCCTAAAGGATGCATGAGTTTAGAATTTTGAAATGAATCTATGAACATCAGAATGCTAAACTCCATTCACTATTGTTCCTAGACTGTCATTTACTGACTGATAATAGTTGTCATAACTTACTTCTTTTACTTGATGTTTGTTTTTTCCCTATTGGTCATGAGCACATGTCATAGTAAGGTATAAGAAAATCAAGTTAACTTGAATTTCTATTTCTATTTCTATTTTGCTCTGCAGTTTTAAGGTAAGTAGGAGTTAAGAAATGGACTTGAACTTGTAAAGCATAAGGGTTAGTACAACTGAACAGACAGAGATGTAAACATAAGCTATTTTTCTAATTGTAGAGGTCACGTGCCTGATGAGAAAGTGATTCAAATGAACAGTGCTTTTCCAGAAGCATGGTAAAGAAGCCATGCCCCTCCCATGAAAACGACAGGAAGCTATGACTTCTGCTTTACTTCTCCAAGTCTTTCCACATATCTGAGGATCCATCTGCCTGTGATAGTTACTATTAACTGCCAACTTGACATACTCTAGTATCATCTCAGAGACAGTTTCTTGACATGAGCATGTCTGAAGAGATTTTGAGACTGAGTCAACTGAGGTAGAACTTCTCACCTTAGATGAATGTGGCACAGTTTTGTGGGCTGAGGTCATAAAAAGGAAAGAGAGAGCTGAGCACCATCAGTGGTCATTCTGATCCCTGACTGGATGAATGTGACCACTGCTGCCACTCTGCCATGATCCTCCTGTACACTGTAAAGATTGTCACTCAATTTGGGAACAGGCAGGGAGAAGAAAAACATCCATTTATATGCTGCCATAAGTTTTCCACCAATGTGCTCTGTGCCATCAAATTGTAACATAAAATAAACCTCTAGTTTAGCTGATTTTGTCAGGTATTGTATTGCAACAATGTGAAAAGTAACTAGTATCTTATCATGTGGTATGGATGCTTCTGTAACACCCTTCCCTCCTCAGTTCATGTGAACTGATTTCCAAAGAATAATAGCTGTTTCTCTCCCCATCACCCCTTACCCCTATCCCACCCCACCCCCAAGTTCCCAATTTTTGTCTGGCAATCTTGACTACTTCCAATATCCAAGAGGATAACTATCTGTTTTGCTTTGGGTTCACCTTCTTATTTATCTTCTCTAGGATCATGAATTTTAGGCTCGATGTCTTAGCTGTTTCTCAAAACAAAATACAAGTACTACCCACGGGGTCAAGGTCCAAAATCTGAGTGCCTTCTCAAGAATAGTAAAATGACAACTCAGGAGAGAAAGACTGCCCACCATAAAACTTTCCACGCATAAGCACAGTGTAGTCTAATCCAGGTTCTCAGTATACTTTCTACCACTCTTCAAGACAGCATTTAAAACCAACCTGTCTTCTCTTTTCCTCCATGCCAGGCTTCAGTAAAACCACTGGCTCCAATTAACCTTTGTCTCCTGTGGAGGCCCAAAAATGTGAGCCTGTTTCCTCTTTGACCAAAGGTCAAAGATTTGAAACTTTCCCCTAGTTCCCTCAAGGTTGTGTTTCTACTTCAAACAAAGATCTCACCTAGATGTTGATCAGAGAATTCTCCTCTCTCAAGGTTATTGTCAACATGTGTGGCTAAGCCAGACTTTATGCTCCAGGAATAGAGAAGTAGGTTGTTCCTACCTCAAACAAGAGTCTAAGGATCCAAGTAAGTTCCAGTTTCTTTATGGAGATAACTTTGGATTCCACCCAGGGAGTGGTTTGCCTACAGAATGTTTTGGTCTATGGTGTTTGTGTAACTTATTTTGTTCTAGCAACAGAATGATTAACTATGAATGTAGTCCATGACTTTCAATTGGCATGTTCATTTCCTTGTATCATGTTAATGCATTTTTTAGTCTCACCCCTACCTTTTGTGGTCAGGGGTATTTTAAGCAGTTAGAAAATAAATGCTGGTGAATTTTCAGTACTCTCTGGAATTCCTTCCTGATACTACTACTATCCTATATGTTTCTCCATTTTAATATTTTATTCCTATCTTCATATTCTTTACTATATTTCTAAATTCCCATGCCAAGAGGTATTTTTTGTTGAGGTTGCTGCCCGAAATTTCCTAAGATTTTAACAGTGCATCTGGCAACAAGAAACTTGGATTTAGTGAACAGTAGAGTTGGTCTGTACTCCTTAAAACCATATTTATCTGGTGAACCTAGAGACTGCTACCTTTGAATTTTCTGTGCCCAGTTTTTATATAAGATGGAAAAGGGAGAAAGTGTGTGATAGAAATCTCATACACTAATACCTAGAAAGTGACGAGTGGAGTATCAGAAATTATTTGATTTCTTAAGGCATGAACTGAGAAAGGGAGGGTATTACAGAAGCATCCATACCACATGGTAAGATATTAGTTACTCTGTTGGAGGGGCTTGGGTTTCTTACTTGGTTACACTTTCTCATTCTCCTGCAGGCCAGGGGACTACTCTGCTCACAGTGTAGAAGAAGGGCTGCGCTGTATCTTCAGTCTATGTCAATGATGTCACAACATTACTGAGAGCTACCTATGCTATTTACTGTTAGAAAAAGCTTATGGCTCCTTAGTTCCCTTAGCCAGGTATATTCTTTTATCTATCAAATCATAGGTCAATATCAAAAGCAGTATTATTTAAAAAGTAGCTCAAAATTTCTACTTCTTTTCTTGCCCATTAATCTTTCTCTGGCCAGTTCATAACACACCAAATCCAGGCTTCCACCAAGCTAAACCCAGTGATGGTTATTTTTGCCTAAATGCGGGAAAATGGTTCTAAGCACCATGATTTTTGTAAACAGTACCAGTCTGAGCCCTCATAATACTCCTCATAAGAGTATTAGTGGCTCTTTTTTATTTACTTTTAAGCACTATGGGATAAAGTAAAAGTCATTTTATGGCTCAAAGTGGAATTTTAATCCTGGCATGACCACTATATTCCCTGATGCTAAATATCTTAACTTTTTTCTTATTTATAAAATAGAAAGAAGTTGCTGCATGACTCATGTTAAGTGAGATTTTTCTTAGATGTATGCAAGTGTTTCTGCTCCTCAGAAACAGAATGAAAGACAGACCAAAGCTAACAGCTCCACCAAAGTGCATCTTGCCAAACCAATGAGTGAATTGAGATTATTACTTAAGTGAATATGACCAGGGTCACTTACAGAAGCAGTGGTCTCTCGAAGCCAGATATATCATCCAAAATCCTATACTACTGTGGTTGTTACATCCCTGGAACTCTGTACCACTTAAAGACATCGACAATTTCTGCTCTCAGCAATTGATTACTACATCTGTAACTTTGGGGCAAGACCCTGCAAATTCTTCAAGTTTCAGATTTTTCTACTTTCTGAGTCACAGGATCTTCCATCCAGAGGGAATGTTTCAATTGAGAATATTGCAACCCAACACTGAATTAAGTGAAATGGTATGCATAAATATTCAAGCTCTGTCTTCTGATTTGATGATCTAAAAGCCTTCTTCCTTTCTAGGTATTTCTGGCAACTCTGCCATCTGACAGATGGGCCCCTGTTTCTTCTCTTTTCAGATGCTTAGCTGGATTATAGCTTTCATGAAATGCTCATGTGTGGACATATGTGGATGGTGGATTCCTAAGTTACAGAAGTTACCTATGTCACCAATTATCCTTCCCTATGTCAAGAATATCAGAACTGCAATTAGTTAAGAAGTGAGAATTTATATAGGTGGAAATAGGTTTTAATCCTTTGTCATTTCCAACCCATTTGGTAATTATTATCTTTTACATTATTGATACGTTTCATGTGGTAAGAGACAAGATAGACTACCTTTGTAAATGTTGTTATTTTCTTGTATTTGAGTTATAATAAAAGTACATCACTTCTCCCTCCTCTTTCCTCTCACTACACCCTCTCAAAAAAATTCTCCTTGCCCTTTACGCATTCATGGCCTCCTTTTTCATTAATTGTTCTTACTGCAGATATTAACACAAAAATTTAAAATTCTAGACTTGGGTAGTAGCTTACACAGACACTTATCTCAGAATCCTCCTCTCCATTACATCCATCACACAGGCTGAAAAGCATTATGGAGGGCATGGAAGTACAGCAAAGATGTTCTAATTTGTTACAGATCCTATGATTTTTTTTGGTTTTTTTTTTCCATTCAAAAATTTACATTTCCTTCCCTCCTACCACTCCCCTCCCGCTCTCCCATTCACCCTCCTCCCCCCTCCCTCCTTAAGACAGGGCCACAGGGCCGGGAATCCTGCCCTGTGGGAGGTCCAAGGCCCTCCCCACTACATCCAGGCCTAGGAAGCTGTGCATCCAAATAGACTAGAGTCCCAAAAAGCCAGTATATGCAGTAGAATCAAGTTCCAGTGCCTTTATCAAGGGCCTCTCAGTCAGCCCCCACAGTCAGCCACATTCAGAGAGTCCGCTTTGATCACATGCTCGTTCAGTCCCAGTCCAGCTGGCTTTGGTGAGTTCCCATTAGAACAGGCACACTGTCTCAGTTGGTGGACCAACCCCTCGCAGTTCTGACTTCCTTGCTTATCTTCTCCCTACTTGTGCTCTTCAACTGCACCTTGGGAGCTCAGAGATGAGGATCTCTGTCTCTATCTCCATCCATCACTGGACAAAGATTCTATGGTGATATTAGAGAAAATATTCAGTGTGATAGTGGGACAAGGCCAGTTCAGGCACCCTCTCTTCTTCTGTCCAAAGACCTAGCTGGGGACATCCCCGTGGACACCTTGGATCCCCTCTAGAGCCAAGTCTCTTGCCAACCCTAAAATGGCTCCCTTAATGTAGAACTGTCTCTTTTTGAGTTGCCTAGATGTGGCACTTGTCACAGCAGTATGCTGAACTTACAAAAAAACCAACCTAACTGAACTTAAAATGGTACAAAAGTAATGTTCAACTTAGAGTATACCAATAGGCTAATAGATTCATATTTGACTGCATAAGGAACACGGTAAAAATTAAATGGCTTCAAGATTTGAAATGTATCACGCTTGTAAATACCTTGAATTTATTAATAAACTAACTAAATAAAATGGTTGAAGAGATTTTCTAATTTGTAATTGAAAATTATGAAAATCATTTTAAAGCTAGAGTATGTATTAGTGAGGAAATTAGTTATTCTTCCATGTCTTCCTAATATTGAAACATGAATTACTAAATTTAGTTCTTAATTCAATGTAATAATGAATTGTCATGAAAGAGTGACTATGGCATCTGTTCAGATGGATAATGGCTCAGGATTTTATTCCATATATACAGTTCTTGGATAGTTAAGTCTCAATTCTATGTTCCTAGTTTGCCTAGTACAGAATGAAAAAATGTTTAAAGACAGAATTATCATTTGTTCTGCGAAATACTTGATCATGGACATAGTGATATTTTAATTCAAATTACAGATCCACTATTTTAATGTCATGTAAATTCATATAATCTTTCTAAAATCCTCAAGGTTTCTTTCCCTTAGTAGTTAAATGCATATACAATTTATTTTTTACCTATTTGTATGAACTCTACAAATACTCCGAGATGCAATAAGACAACTCATGCCTGTGGTATACAGCAGCATGTGCAGCCTTTTGCTGGCACTCAACACAAAGTAGCTAATGTTAGCTTTTACAGCTCACCTATGTTTTAAATATGATATTCAAACCTGAGGCAAAATTCATATTGAAGGTCTATGTAGAAATTTTATCAGGTCTTTTTGGCAAAGAGAAGCAGAGAAGAACTGGTACCCGACAAAGTTGCCTCCTGATCATTGTCCATAGGAACAGAGAGAGATTAATTTCTTTAGAGAAGAGGTTTACAAGGGGCCTGCTCCCACTGAGAGTGCTGTCCTCAGAATTGGTTATCGGTGATAAAGTGGATTTCTTTCCATAATTCTCCTTTAAAATCCTATTACACTTTGTTTGAAGGTGTTAAAAGAGAAATTGTTTCTGGTGACCTTCTAACTAGAAAGAGATATGATTCCTTTATGAAAAGGTATTTTGTACTATAGAGAAAATATGTCAGAACCAATTCTTTTTTTGAGTTAGCACTGCAAGAAGATATATAGAAAATTACCTTAACTACTACATTTAAAATGACCCAGAAATGTCTGGGAAAATGAAGCTTACGGTGAATATGTAAATAAGAATGGATGTATGAGCTGAATTTTTTCCCAGAAAATAACTGAGCATATTCAATGCCACTAAAAAAATTTCCTGAGCATACCACAAAGGTGTTGCAAATACACAGTCGTGATAATTCTGTTTAGAAAATAGTGAAGAAAGAATTTAAAAAGGAGAAGCAAACCTGACCATGAAAGGGAATAGATGAAATGTCAGAGTCAGTAAGATTCCTTAACCAGGACAGACCTGCCTATAACTGGAGGATAAACATCGATTGCCATTGGAAAATAGTCCAGCACTCAAAGTGGGTTGGCACGATTTCAAACAAAACCTGCTAGGCCTTTGACTGCCAATCAGCTCCAATGTTCTTAGATAACCAGGATATACAATAACAAGACATTTTTGAAAACTTATTTTTTTATTTTACATTGATATATACATAAAATAATACATTTAAGTAAGTCTATTAATTAATATAAAGTACAAAAGATTAAAATATGCCAACTATTGTAGAACCAAAAATGCATACAAAAGACAACTAGCATTCTAGCAGCCAATGCCAAGGTTCAATCTACATTGGTGATAAAATAAGCAGGACTCTATGGACCCATCTGAAGGCCCAGAGCTGGTTCAGGGGAGAACTATAAAATCATGTACTGAAAGAGGTCAGGAATTAGACATGTTTATAATATTCAGGTCAGCAGGAAAACAACAATGGTCATCAATCTGCCTTGAGATTATTGTTAGTACTAATACTCTTTATTTGCCAAAATAATGTATACAAAGCTAAAATCTGAGTAGAGGTGTGGGATAAAGAATGTGGTAGACTTAAACAATTTACAGATTCAATGCAATGCCTATCAAAGTCCCGGCAAAATGCTTCACAGACCTCAAAAGAACAAACTGAACTTTATATGGAAAAGCAAACAAATAAACAAACAAACAGAACAAAACAGAATAGACAAAACAATCCCATACAATAAAAGAACTTCTTGAGGCATCCCAGTCTTGGACTTCAAACTCTACTATACAGCTACAGTAATAAAAACAGCCTGGTATGGGTATAAAAACAGACAGAAGGGCCAATGGAATCAAATCAAAGACATGGCTATCAATTCACACACCTTGGAACACCTGATGTTTGACAAAGAAGCTAAAAATATAAAAAGGAAAAAGAAAGCATATTTAACAAATGGTGCTGGCATAAGTGGATATCAACATGTTGAAGAATGAAAATAGATCCATACCTATCACTATGCACAAAATTCAAGTCCAAGTGGATCAAAGACATCAACATAAAATCAACCATACTGAACCTCATAGAAAAGAAAGTGGGAAGAATATTTGAACACATTGGCACAGGAGACTACTTCATAAATATTACCCCAGTAGCACAGACACTGAGAGAAACAATTAATAAATGGGACCTTCTGAAAATGAGAAGCTTCTATAAAGCAAAGGACACGGTCAACAAGACAAAACAACAGCCTACAGAATGGGAAAAGATCTTCACCAACCCCACATTAGACAGAGGACTGACTCCAAAATATACAAAGATCTCAAAAAACTGACATCAAAATAACTAATAATCCAATAAGAAAATTGAGTACAGACCTAAACAGAGAACTCTCAACAGACAGATATCAAAGGACTGAAAGACACTTAAGGACATGTTAAACATCCTTAACCATCAGAGAAATGCAAATAAAAACAACACTGAGATACTATCTTTCACCTGTAAGACTGGCCAGGATCAAAACACTGATGACAACTTATGCTGGAGAGATGTAGGGTAAGGGGAATGCTACTCCATTGCTGGTGGGAGTGCCAATTTGTACAGCTGCTTTGGAAATCGGTATGATGATTTCTCAAAAAAATTAGGAAACAATATATACCAAGACCCAGAAGTACTGCTGTTGTGTTTATACCCAAAGACCACAAGGCTATGTGCTCAACTATGTTCATAGCAGCATTATTTCTAACAAACCTGTAGACAAACTAGATGCTCCTTAACTGAAGAATAGATATAGAAAATGTGGTACATTTTCACAATGGAGTACTACACAGCAATAAAATAAAAATGACATCTTGAAATTTTCAGGTAAATGGATGGATTTGTAAAAGTCATACTGAGTGAGGTAACCCATAACCAGAAAGACAAATATAATATGTACTCACTCATAAGTGACTTATAGACATAAGGTAAAGAAAAACCAGCCTACAGTCCACAACCCCATAGAACCTAGACAACAAAGAGGACTCTAAGAGAGATATACGTGAATTTATATAGAAATGTGAAAAATATCTCCTGAGTAAATTGGCAGTGTGGCAGGTCATGGGAGAGGGTAGAAGGAGACAGGGAGGAA
The DNA here is from genome assembly GCF_903992535.2 of Arvicola amphibius. Lineage (NCBI taxonomy): Eukaryota > Metazoa > Chordata > Mammalia > Rodentia > Cricetidae > Arvicola > Arvicola amphibius. Next base: position 53,783,202 of record NC_052052.2, on the reverse strand, counting down.
GGGGTGGGAGCAGAAAAAAATGTGTAGCTCAATAAAAAGAATTTTAAAAAAAGAATGTGGTACAACTCAAACTTTAGTGTCTATGTTCCTTGGTGACCTTCCTATGACTCTGAGATCTGAGATGGTAAAATACAGTGAAGATGAGAACACTTTCCTGAAAAAAAGAAATAAAAAAACCAACTATATAACTTCTTGGGGAATAAAGCATTCCATCCCACAAGTCTTGGACACCATTCAAATGCACATCCATGTTGTAATATCAAGTGCCTTACTAGTACAGAAGAACAGATTAAACTGGGAGGATTCACTTAAGCTGACTAATTACATGAAGTTATTCTTAAATTTGTTATTAAAATAAAAGTTAAAAAGTCTTATCAGATTACTTATATAAAAATTTGAATTACTTGACCAATTCATATTTTTTCTTTTAGAATTTTTTTATTTTTAATTTTTGTAAAATAAAATTTTATTACCTATTTTTAATTGTACAATTGTATAATGTTAAGAACATCCAATTTTTTTCAGCTTACAAAATAAAATTTTATATCCAATAAATAAGAATATCCTGTTTATCTTTCTTCTAGATGCTATTTTCCCATATTTGGTTTTATTCCTCAAAATTTGAACCTTTTGGGTACTACTTATGAATAACATGATAGCATTTGTTTTTTTTTTCAGTTGCTATCTTTCATATAATGTAGTATCCTCAGACCTCACCCTCATTATTGAATGTGTCAGGTTCTCCTACTTTTTTAAAGTTAATATTTCACTATTAACAGCCCAGCTTCTGAAACTGAACTGGTGATCAGATATAGGAGTAACAAAACTGAATGTGGACATCACATAAACCCAAAGAAAAAATTGGCAAGAACAAAAGGTTTCTCAACACATGAAAGTGAGCAACAATTAAAACCTGAAATGAACGTGGTGTTTCTGGCAATACTCATAGCTGTGAACTAAGGAATCACTGCTGCATCCACTCTGAACTTTCCACTGAGTATGGTATGTGATATGTAACACTAACATATCATGCTAAACTCAATCCTAATATGTATTATGAATTGTAGTATGTTTTACTGTACATGGAAGATTTCCTACACTAATAAAAATGATGTAATATATTAGTTTATTGTAAGAAACAAAGGCCTATAAGGTTTTCCTATGTTGATTCTCAGAGATATGCATCAAATAAATTTATCTTGATGACATAGTATATGAATGTTTAATTCATATATTCTTTTGGAATTGCTGGTTCAAGTTTCATTGAAAAACTTATTCCGTGGATTTTGATTTGAGATTGGGACAAAATTACGATAATTTCTAATACAGCTTCATATGTCATTCTGACACTTTGGGGTATACATTTATGAAAAGTGGTGTTCTCAGCATTGACAATTATGAAATCATTTTAGATGAGAGAGGATGAATAAAACAAATTCAAATTAGCGATTTACTTTCTAAAATGGTGGAGATATGTGGTTATTTGAAAAAAAAATTAGCCCCATAGTTTCTGGTATTGAAGCAGCTTGACAGACAGTGAGCAGTGAATAGTGCTGTTTGAAGATGCTCTGGAGAGCTGCAGTCTTGCTGAAGGAAGCGCATTCTTAAAGGCATACTTTGAGTACTCATAATCTGGACCACTTCATGTCCACTCTCTGCTTCCTGCTTGTAAATGAAGATGTGTGCTTTCACATTCCTGCATCTTCTATCATGATGCCAGTTGCTGCCTTGTCTCCCCATCATTATGAACTTTATCCTTTTCAAATCTAAGCTCTAGTATCCTCTTCTTTCTCTAAGTTTCCTTGAGCATGGTATTTCATCACAGCAACAGGAAAGTAATTGATACAGATGCTGTATTGTTGACAGGTCAAATACTCCACAAAGTAGAGCCAGTTGGCTCCCTTTATAGGTTTTATTTATTGTGTGAGTGTAAATATTTGTTTTCTTAAACAGATAAGATAAAGTATTATACTTTTTTACATTTTTGTGTCATTTGGATCGAAACTGTAGATTACTGAGGAACTGTATTATTACTGGAGTCCCTACAACTAAGTCTTTTTCTCGGCATAAATACTTTCCTAGAGTAAATGAAAATAGCATAATATGTAGAGAAATCAAAAATTACCTTGTACACAATTTGGGCCAAAACTGATGATATTTTTTTTTTAATTTTTCTGACTTGCTTGTACTAGTGTCACAACTTACAGAAAAACAGGGACAAGAATTGTGCAGATGAAGGTGAGACTTTCTTTTGGAGCCAGGGCCCTGCAGTCAGGCTATTCTCACTTATAGATGGATTACTGGAACCCTAACTCTCAAGTCTTCCAACCCTTGCTCTCCTACAGTATTTCTTGAATCATTAATGAAGCAGGGAGGAAAATCATGACTTTTAACTACTTTATTCAGCATCCTAAAGTATCTGAAGTTTTCTGTAATACAGTTCTAGTGAAAGGGCAAACCCTAATACAATATCTACTCTTTCTCTCTTTGCAAGTCCCGTTTCTACTTTAAATTATGAGACATTTCACTTGCCAAGAATATATGCCTTTGTTACTCTTTTGATTGATTTTAAAAGGACTGTGAAAAATGACACAAGGAAAGATGATTGAAAAAGAGTTATGAAAATTGTTGTGACCCATGAGACATAGTGGAACCTTTATAAAACCTTCATCCCTATCACCATAACCATCTTTATCATGCAATAGAGTAAAGCAGATTATGATTGTCAGAAAAAAAATCAAAGCTTCAACCTTGCTACCTTTCATGCATGATTGTCTCTTACCTCCCCTTTTAGAAAGTGAACTATTGACGCAGGGTACAAGGTAGTCCTGAATTCCTGTTACTCTTAAAAGAAGTTGAGCCTCACCTAGTTACTGGGGTGTTCTTCACTTGCACTTCAATTCAGAGCATCTAAATTTTGCCTTTGGATTGATAGGGTGGGGAAGGAATTATGCAAAGACAAAAACATGCTACCTAAGTGTGTGTGTGTGTGTTTGTGTATAGTCATTAATATTGATTGTCTGTTTAGCAGAATCCAGAATCACAGAAAAGACTAGAATGTGGGTTCTCTTGCAGTAATTATCTAGACCAGGAAAGTCTAGGTAAGAAGATTCACCCTACCAGTGAGTGGTACCATTACATGAGTGATCTCACAGACTAAATATAAAGGAAAACTTATCTGAGCATGAGTCTTTGTCTCTCTCTGGTTCCTGACTGTAGATTCCATGCATTCTTCATGTCCCTGCTACCATGTATTCCCTACCATGAAGGACTGCATCTACACACTGTGGGAACACAATTAAACCTTTCTTTAAGTTGGCTTTGTCATTGTGACCTGAAATATGATTCATATAGAATGGAGACTCTTTAGTTAGTTACAGAATATGTTGGATGCTAACAAGCAGCTCACAACATAGAAAATGATTTAACCAACAAGACTTTACACAAAATAACTGAATTATGTATGTAGTCATACAACTTCAGATGCTGTGGTACTGGTTCTTCTCCAGGTTAAAATGATAAGTAACATACAGATCATTCCTACCTCTGAAAATTTGCTCCCATCAATAGTATAATGAAAGCTAAGACTCCCCCTGGGAGGCCTTACTCTTTCTGAGGAGTGGATGAGGGTGGGTTGAACAAAGGTGAAGGAGAGAAGGGAGAGGGGTATGGGGGATGTGGTTGGTACGTAAAATGAAGAAAAATTTTTTAAAAATTTAATATGTCTGACAAAATACTTTTAATTAATATCAACAAACTTTCAATACTACAGCAGCAAAGCCCTACATTAAGACCTTAAAAAGTTCTTTTCTCTGGATTTCTGTGTCTGTGCCTATAGAAATAAAGTTACATTAATGAACATAACTTTGCACTTATCTCCCTAAAAGTACATTTTATTCAAAGATGTATTTCTTATCTCTCTTAAAATTTATTTTATTCAAAATATATTTAAATATGTGAAGCATGTGAAGTAATATATATGGGAAAAATAGGCCAGTTGATGAACATGGGATCATATGACTCACTAAATATTACATCAAATTTTATATCATTTATATTTCCAAAGTAAATTATAAGTAAAGAAGTTAATTACATCCTTCGGTTAATCCACTGTGCTAAAGTATAGACAAAATATTGTAAAAGGTAAACGTCCCAAAGAAAATATATATTGTCTACCTTTCGTACATGGCAAACTTGTCATGGACATTTAGAGTTTTAAAGCAGAAAGCATGCATGACATGTTTGTTTTCCTATTGTTCTTGCTGAAATAAAGTCCTTAGCTCATATTTTTGTATGCAATAGAGCATAGGCTGCACTTCTCTCATGAGTGGTATGGGACAATGATCTGTATTCTGTCAATCATGTTTTAAATAAATGCTGATTAGCCAGTAGCCAGGCAGGAAGTATAGACAGGAAAACCAGACAGGAAGTAGAGGCTGGTCAATGAGTACAGGAGAATTCTGGGAAGAGGAAGAGGAAAGCTCATTCCTCCACAGTCATGATCAATCCACAGAAGAAGCAAGATGTGACTGTTTCGCTGAAAAAGATACTGAGCCACGTGGCTAACATAGACAAGAATAATGGGCTAATATAATTTATAAGAGTTAATAAGAAGATATAATAATAAAATGGGCCAATCAGTTTATAGTTAATGTAAACCTCTGTGTGATTTCTTTGGTACTTCATGACTATGGGAACTGGGCAAGACAGAAAACTCAGTCAATGTTCATAGGCTTCATAAATCTGCTTTCTACTTTTATCAAAATATTTAAATGAAAATATCAGATTTTAGGCTGTTTAGCATGGAGATAAGCCCAGGGTTGTGAAGGCATTCTAAACTGTATAATATAATACATGTATTTTTAGTTTTTGATAGTAATTTCTGTCAATAAAAAATTAAATTCATGTAAAAGTTATAACTTATAAAATACACAAATACTGTAGAAAGATATATTCATGTTGTATCACCTATCTCTCACACAAGAGTCCTAAACTCAGGACACACTGCATAGAGTAACAGGTGAAGCTAAACTCTTTGCTACTTGTTTTATTTTTTTTCTTTGCCATTATAACTATTCCTACTTATTCAATAAGCCATTATAAATGAATAAGTATTATACACATTATGTCATGAATAGCTGAAGGATATGCTGGCAGAGGCACGAATTCCACTCAAAATTCTTCACTCAGGCTTCTCATGCAACATTACTCTTAATTCATTCTAGAATTATGTAGACATTAGCAAGGTATATAATTATGATAGTAATTTTCTATAATATTAGGAAGTCATATAAGTGTTGGAATTGCTATTCCAAATGAAGAAAGATAGAAATTTCTATTCTACTAAACTTAGTCATCAAAGAATAAATGCCTCAATTGCTGGCCCAAAAGTCTCATATAAAATTTAACTTAGAAAATATCGTGTCCTGAACAGTAGCAAATAGAGCTGTCTCAGAAACATCAAAGAACTCTATTGGATATTCTGCATAAATACAGCCCTAGAGATAAATTTATGCATTATCCTAGATAATAAATAAAGAGGTGAAAAGGGAAATTTTTAAATAAATTATACTGGTGAAGAGTATTTGTCAATGTAAATTCTCATGTTCTTATAGAATACTTACGTTTATACTTCAAAATGTTGCCATCTTTTGTTAGAAGAGAGCATATTCATACAAATTCTCAATTAAAAATTCAAGATGAATTAAAACTTAATGTAGTAGCTGTGCTGGTTTGAGTAAAAATGACCCCCATGAATCTATAGGGAGTAGCACTATTAGGTGGTGTGGTCTTAATGGAGAAAGTGTGCTTTGTTGGAGGAAATGTGTCTCTAGGATGTAAGCTTTGAGGTTCCAGAAGCTCAAAACCAGGCTTAGTGGCTCACAGCTTCTCTTCCCAATACATGCTGATTTAGATATAGAAAACTGATAGCTACCTCTTCAGCATCATGTCTACCTGCAAGCCACTATGCTTCCTGCTGTGATGATAATAAACTGAAAACCAACCCAAATTAATTATTTTTCTTATTAAGAGTTGCCATAGTCATAATTCTCTTCACAAAAGTAGAAACCCTAATGAAGACAGTATTTAATAGACCTTTATTCATTGACAATGACACTTTCTATTATGAAGTCATTAGAAATATACTTAACAACTATTTTATTCAGACTAGACCAAATCACACTGATCTGAAGGACTTCAAGCAACAAAAAGGGCAGTTTGAATGCAAATTCTGTGATTATTAGATAATTAATTTGCTAGCCATGATGCTACCTACCCTCTGGGATCAATACTGACAGAGCAGTCATTACACTACAATATGCTGTAGGAAGTATGCAAGACATGGTGGGACAATGGAAAGAAAATATTACACCTTGAGAGGCAGATTGTATGAGTATCCTGTCTATACATTCAGGCATGCCCAAATTAAATAATATCAAAGCTATAGAAAATCTATGTTAGCTGTTTGTAGAAATTTTTGCCCATCAGAGACATTATTGCTTATAAAATTAGTTTCAAAACTAATAGCTCTATAAACTGATGCCAAGATTCTTACATTGTTGTGTCCACCAAGCCAAATTATGTTATAATCCCATTCATATCTCAATTAATTCTCTCTTTTAGAAATGCACTGTAAAGTCACCCAACTTGTATTATGAACCCTATGCAAATATGCACTGGCTTCATCCTTCCAACACAACATTAACTCTCTATCAGAGTAGTACTTTTTCTTACTATACTCAGAGTAACTTAGTTGGTTTTTTTTTGGTCATTAAATTTTTCCATTGAAGTTTTGGAGGCACAGTAGCAGAACACAGCCCTATTAATTGTAGAATGATACAGTAGACCATTTACAACTGACACTAATGGCACTCATCAAATTTAAATATTATGTTTTGGCATGTATTATAAACATAAAATTGAGGGGAGTTTAAGACTTGGCATAGGGTAGTTGCTTCAAAATAGTTGTTAATGAAGGTATTGGTCATATTTCTACTGTTGTGAAAAAGCACCAAGACCAAAATTAGAAATGAAAGCATTTAATTTGGAATTCATTTTTCCTGAGGCCATGACCATTGTGGGATGCATAGCAACACAAAGGCAGAGAGAAAGACAGAAAGAGCTAACTAAAATGATGTAAACCTTTTAAACCTCAACTCAAGCCCAGTGGTACACCTCCTTCAGCATGGCCATACTTCCAAATTCTTCCCATACAGTTCCCCAACTGTAGATAAAGCATTCAAACATGTGAGTTTATGGGAGCCATTCTTATTCCACCCACCACAGAGGAGCTGTAGCACTGGTTAAACACCATGACCTAATGCCAGTTATCAAAGTTAAGAGTATATTTTGGCTCATAATTCTACTGAAATACAAGTATACTGTAGTACCATGGAAGCAAGCCACAGGTATGGCAGTCAGAGGATAGATCTGAGAGCTCACATCTTCAAACACATGTAAAAAGCAGAGAAAATGAGCTGAAGGAGAGATACACCTATACATCCTCAGAGACTTCCCTAGGTTATACTTCCTTCAACAAGCTTCTGCCTCCTAAAACTTTCAGAACCTCCCCAAAAAGTGGATCAAGTGTACAAAAACCTGAGCCTGTGAGGAACATTTTTCATCCCAGCTACCACAAGATGACATAGAAAGGAAGATAATGTGCATAAACCTTGTGATACATTGTAGATAAATTATACTAAGAGAGAAGAGAACATATATAATGCAGATGTATGAAAACTCAGTGCTGGCAAGCCAATATTTCAACTACATTCTTGGTGAGTTGATTCAGCTGTCTTCTAACTATGAGTGCAAAAGTACCCAGAAAGGTGCTGGTAATTTGTCTTTAGTATCAGTGGAGAAAGCATTGTTTCATAAGCAAGGAAGCACTACTACGCTTAAAGCAGAATGGAACTCTGATTGTGTTTCATGGTTCTATCATTTACAAGCCTTTAAATGGGGACATCATGTACCTACCACCTAACACAGGATAGATAAATTCTAAAGATGATTGAGGAGTGGCTGAATGTAAGCTGCATTTATTTATATGGCTTAAATTGTGTTCATGCTGCATGTCAAACTTTCCTGTAGTAATGTAGATCCAACAGTGAACAGAAGAGAACCAATGCAGACATAAATGGATAAAAATATGAATTAAAGAAAGAACCATAGGAACCTCAGAAGGTAGTACATATCTTTAACTTCTCCCAACATAAGTACATTTCCTAAATAAATAACTCAATATTAAGCAAGGTGTATAGTGGAAAAAGTTCTGAGTTTTAAATGTGATTACAAAGCTACTTCTTGAATTTTATTCTCTATATAAATTTTTAAAAATCTAAGTATTTACCAAGCTCATATTATTCTATTTTTATTTGGGGAGGGGGTAGTTGGTTTTCCAAGACAGAATATCTCTGTGTAGCTTTGAAACCAGTCCTGGAACTTACTCTGTAGACCAGGCTTGCCTCAAACACACAGAGAACCACCTGCCTCTGCCACCCAAGGCTGGCCTTAAAGGGACATGCCACCATTGCTGGGGTGAAACTAAACTAATGTTCTTTTTTGTTTTTTTTTTTATTGACTTTATTGAGCTATATATTTTTTCTCTGTTCCCTTCTCTTCCTCTCCCCTGCCATTAACCCTCTCCCACGGTCCCCATGCAATTTACTTAGGAGATTTTTATCTTTTTCTATTTCCCATATAGATTAGATCTATGTATATCTCCCTTAGGGTCCTCATTGTTGTCTAGGTTCTCTGGGATTGTGATTTTGGGCTTGTTTTCTTTGTTTTATTTTTAAAACACCACTTATGAGTGAGTACATATGATATTTGTTTTTCTAGGCCTGGGTTACCTTACTCAATATGATGTTTTCTAAATCCATCCATTTATGAGCAAATTTCAAGATGTTATTTTTTTCTGCCGTATAGTACTTCATTATGTAAATAAATGTACCATATTTTCTTTACTTATTCTTTAGTTGAGGGGCATTTAGGTTGTTTCCACTTTCTGGCTATAAAATACAATGCTGCTGTGAACATAATTGAGCACATGTTCTTGTGGTATGATTAAGCATCCTTTGGGTATATACTTCAAAGTGGTATTGCTGGGTCTTGAGGTATGTTGTTTCCTAATTTTCTGAGAAATTGCCATACTGATATCCAAAGGGGCTATAACAGCTTACACTCCCAACAGCAGTGCAGAAATGTTCCCTTTACCCCACAACCTCTCCAGCATAAGTTGTCATCAGTGTTTTTGATCTTGGTCATTCTTAAAGGTGTAAGATGAAATCCCAGAGTTGTTTTGATTTGCATTTCTTTGATGGTTAAGGATGTTGAGCATTTCCTTAAGTATCTTTCAGTCATTTTAGATTCCTCTTTTGAGAGTTCTCTGTTTAGGTCTGTACTCCATTTTTTAAATTGGATTATTTGTTCTTTGATGACCAATTTCTTGAGTTACTTGTATATTTTGGAGTTCAATCCTCTGTCTGATGTGAGGTTGGTGAAGATCTTTTCCCATTCTGTAGGCTGTTGTTTTGTGTTGTTGACCATGTCCTTTTCTTTACAGAAGTTTTCAGTTTCAGGAGGTTCCATTTATTAGTTGTTTCTCTCAGTGTCTGTGCTACTGGGGTTATATTTAGGAAGTGGTCTCCTCTGCCAATGTGTTCAAGTATACTTGCTACTTTCTCTTCTATGAGGTTCAGTGTGGCTATCTTTATGTTGAGGTGTTTGATCCATTTGGACTGAGTTTTGCGCATGGTGATAGATCTGGATCTATTTTCACTCTTCTACATATTGATATCCAGTATGACAGCACCATTTGTTAAATATGCTTTCTTTTTTACATTTTATATTTTTTGCTTCTTGGTCAAAAATGAGGTGAAAGCTGAAATCAACAAAATAGAAACAAAGAAGACAATACAAAGAATCAATGAGACAAAGAGTTGGTTCTTCGAGAAAATCAACAAAATAGATAAAACTTTATCCAAACTAAGCAAAAGTCAGAGAGAGAATATCCAAATTAACAAAATCAGAAATGAAAAGGAGGACATAACAACAGACATGGAGGAAATCCAGAGAATCATCAAGTCATATTTGGAAAACGCGTACTTCACAAAATTGGAAAACTTAAAGGAAATGGGCAACTTTCTGGATAAAAAATACTCACCAAAATTAAATGAACTCCAGATAAGCAAATTAAATAAACCCATTACTGCTAAAGAAACAGAAACAGTCATCAAAGGTTTTCCAACCAAAAGAAGCCCAGGACCAGTTGGTTTCAGTCTAGAATTCTAGAAGATTTTCAAAGAAGAACTAGTACCAATACTCCTCAAATTGTTCCAAACAATAGGAAAAGAAGGAACATTTCCAAACTCTTTTTATGAGGCTACAACTACCCTGATATCCAAAGTACATAAAGACATTACTAAGAAAAAGAATTGCAGACCAATATCACTCATGAATAATGATGGAAAAATACTCAATAAAATACTGGCAACTTGAATCCAAGAACACATCAGAAACATCGTCCACCATGATTAAGTCGGCTTCATCTAAGAGATGTAGGGATTGTTCAACATACAAAAATCTGTCAGTGTAATCTACTATATAAACAAACTGAAAAATAAAATCACACGATCATCTCATTAGATGCTAAAAAAGCTTTCGATAAAATACAACATCCCTTGGATAAAGGTCTTGGAGAGAGCAGGGATACAAGGAACATACCGAAACATAGTAATGGTAATATAAAGCAAGCCAACAGCCAACATCAAACTAAATGGAGAGAAACTGATGTGGGAGTCACCCTCTGTGCTGTGATTACCATTAACAAATAAAGAAACTGCTTTGGACCTATAGTAAGGCAGAACTTAGGTAGGCAGGGAAAGCTAGGCTGAATGGTTGGAGAAGAAGGGCAGAGTCAAGAAGTCATAGAGCCGCTGCCAAAGATAGATGTGCTGAAATTTGCAGGTAGGCCATGAACTCGTGGTGATGCACAGATTAATGGAAATGAGTAAATTAAGATGTAGGAGTTAGCCAATAAGAAGCTAGAGATAATGAGCTGAGCAGTGACTTAAGTAATACCATTTTTGTGTGATTGTTTCAGGGCTGAACAGCTGGGAATGAAACAAGTAGCCTCCTTACAACAAGAAACTCAGAGCAAACCCACTGAAATCAGAAACAAGACAAGGTTGTCCACTCTCTCCATATCTATTCAATATAGTTCTTAAGATCCTAGCTAAAGCAATAAGACAATAAAAGGGGATCAAGGAGATACAAATCAGAAAAGAAGAAGTCAAACACTCACTATTTGCTGATGATAGGATAGTTTATGTAAGCCATCTCAAAAATTCTACCAAGGAACTTCTACAACTCATAAACACTTTCAGTAATATAGCAGGATATAAGATTAACTCAAAAAATCAGTAGCCTTCCAAACTAGTATTCAATAAAAAAGAGCTGATTTTTTTTATTTTAAGTGATATTATGAATATTCAAAATATGGAATATTTGGAAAGTAGTATTACATCATGTAGGTTTTCATGTAGCAAAGTGTCAATGTGTGGCAAACAGCAACTCAGCTCTAGAGTGGATTTTTCCTCAGTTTCCTTAGTATTGGGATTTCACTTTGTTATTAAATACACAATTTGATGGCCTTGGTAGAGGTTTCAGTAAGTAAAGTCACAGTGGAATACATCTGTAATTCCAGGGCTTATTTAGCAACCTGAGAGGTGGAGATGGGCAAGCATGGAAACTGTCGGGCCAACTAAGGAGGTGAAAACAGTAGTAAAGAAGAAAAGACTTGTCTCGAAGAAGGTAGGAGGTGAGAGTAGACATCTGAGCTGTTTTCTGACCTCCACATACACACTGAGATTCAAACATGAATCCATGGTTGCACTGTCGTATTTTCTCTTTTTTGTTGTGGGTCATCTTGAGAAAATTTGTATTTTTAGTAAGGATTCCCATGCACCTGCGTAGCACATAACACCAGGAATTTAACAAACACTGATCAAAGAGATAAAATTGTAATTACTCCTAGAGAAAACTTTATGAATACTTACTAGACAAAATTAACTCGTTGTACTAATCATTTAATGAATTTACAGGTACTGAAAATTTAATCAGCATAAAAATCCCTACATCCTTACCTCTAGTTTCCAGAAGCAGAAACATGGGCTACAGAGATGTTAAGCAATTTACCATGATAGGAACTGAGTTCCCAGCTGGCTACCAGGCCTTTCAAATCTGTTCTTGACTTTACCTGAATACCTCTCAATTAACAAAATTCTAATTTGTCTAGTACTAATCTGTTTAAAACATTCGCTATTCATTTCTACCTAGAACAAGCAATGCTTACAAAGATGTTAGAAGCAGTAGCTCCAGGGTGAACATCAGATCTGAGATGGTGCATATGACAGTTTACAATGGCTAGCACCATACAGATTCTAAGCACATGTGCTCTGAATTAGCTTCCTATTGCTGTTGAAACAGATTTCCATAACATTTGAGGCTACACCCAAATAAAATGAAAATGGATTTACTCTTTTGGGAGGCAAAATGCCAAAATTAGTCTTGTAAAATTAAAATAATACTCAACATGTCAAAATGGCTGAATTCCTCTGGAGACGTCGAGAAAATAAATTTTAAAAAGTGACACTCCACTCATTCCCCTGTGTGTAAAAGCTGATGACATATGTTGTCTTGTGGCCACAGCACTTCAGTCTCTGCTATATCTCTCAAAATGTTTTTTTCATTTGTTGCCCATGCAGAGAATTCAGGAAAATCTCCTCATTATCGAAATAAACCAAGATCCTCCTTTACATGTAAACTAAGATACGCTCATGAGTTCTGGGATATAAATATCTCTGATGACCAACTAGCCCACCATACCGAAAAAAAATATAATGGGAAATTATAAATACAGTCTCTTAAATCAGTTGTCTCTGTGTATGCATCAGTGAAAGGAGAGAGACCAAATCACATGTAAATACATATGTGGGTGTGGTTGTGTATTCGTACAAAACCAGGAGCCAGTACAATCAGTGGGAGCTGGAGATGAGGACAATCAGCTAGAGATCTGGGTACTCATAAGGTATAAAGGGAAGCTCATTAGTTCATGATTTGTCTGGGCTACATAACTAGAAGCCTAAACGAAACCAACTAACATACTCCGGGAAAGTTTAATAGACTATACTTGCAAAGTAAAGCATAGCACCTCAACTTGAAGTCATGAGAAATTACTTACAAGGTGGAGGAGGAAACGGAAACATGGACAGAAGATGCGCCAGATGAAGGTCAGAAAACTAAAATCCTAATGATGCCCCAGGTATGGGATAACAGAAAACAAAGTGTTAGCTGAGGCAGTCGTGTTTTGAACTGATCCCAATGATGTTGATCAAGTTGAGAGCAAGCCAGACCCCCCCCCCAAAAAATTTTCTTGTCAATGCTTAAATTGTCTTTCTCCTTTTGCCCATTGAAACTACTGCATAGACAAGAAGGGAAAGCTTACTTCGTAGCTGAAACAAACATGGACTAACTAAACAGATGGAGTCAGCTACATAAGCATCGTTTTAGAACACACTTCTCTAGGCTTTGTGTTTCTTAGTCCACACTGGGGGCCAGCAAGAAGGTGCTGACATTTCCCAGTCTAGCAGTCTCTCAATGGTGTTTCCAGAACAAATATTACTTTAGGGCTTGGGTTTGGCAGTGTAATGTGGAGCAGCTATATAGGTCCTGTGAATGGAGTCTGAGCAATGAAGTTAAGCTGTGTACAAAAGCCATCCTGTGTACTAATGCAAATGAACTGATCTGAAACTAGTGGACACTTAAAGTCAGTCTTGAAACATTACCCAAAATGGCTCCAGGGTACCATGCCAAGCAGATCGCTTAAATATTCTTCACTGTGGAGTCTCCATTTGTACAAAAAGTCACTATGCATTTGCTATGTGCCTATTTTGAAGGCTATTTTATACACAAAAGAAACTTGAACAGGCATAAAATGAATATAATTATAATATAATTAATATAATTTCCTCATATTCTGTTAAACATACTTAAAATATCCCTTCACTTACTTTGACTACTATCAATCATAAGGAATTTGCTTCTAAAGGAATTATTCCAAAATGTTGTTAAAAATAAGAAACATCTGGAAGAAAATTAATCAGAAATTGGTGTTTGGTTATTAATAAAATATATTTTATTGTGTATACAATTAATTTTGATCCATAAAAGATGATGCATTCAGTTGGAATGGGACTGATGGAACAGGGGACCAAACCGGACTCTCTGAATGTGGCTGATGGTGGAGGAGGACTGAGAAACCAAGGACAACGGCGATGAGCATGAAGTCTACAGCATGGACGAGCTCACCTTGAGCCTTGTCAGTTGGGTTGCTCACCTTCCTGGACTTAGGCAGAGCTGGGAGGACCTTGGACTTAACATAGTGAAGGGAACCCTGATGCCTCTTTGGCTTGGAGAGGGGTGGAGTGGGGGTATGGGTGGAAGGGAGGGGAGGGAAGGGGGGAGGAGGAGGGGAGAAAAAAATAAAAAAAATAAAATAAAATAAAAATAAAATAAAAAAAGATGATGCATTCTGAGAACTGTGATAGTTGCCCTCAGCTACAAGTACACATAGGAAGGGTAAGTAGGAGCTGCAATGGCAACCTGGGCTGCTACATAAGGAGACCTTGAATCCCAACAAAGACAAAAGCAATGCCGATGAAATTCATGTGGTATTAATGAAAATCATACCTTACAAGAAGTAACCATCAATTCTACTATCAAAAGTTCTAATATCTCATATCTAAGCTATTGTTGCTACAAGGTTAGATAATAGGAGAAATGCAAAATTAAAATGCATGTTTTGTCTGGGTCAGAAATTGAATGCTGTTTATATACTAAATTTTTCCAACATTGACATGTTATATAATGTTAAAATTACCTATTTTTGTAATATAAGTGAATCATGAAACAAATAAAGTATCCTATAGGAAAATTCTAGAATGTTGCCTATTACTGTCCTTTCTTTCATTTCCCAGACTCATCCAGTGCACTGTCTACATTGAGCTCTCTCTCTCTCTCTCTCTCTCTCTCTCTCTCTCTCTCTCTCTCTCTCTCTCGCCCTCCCTCCTTTTCCCCCTCCCTCCCCCTCTCTCTTTCTTTCTCTTCTCTGTAACTCACAATGCCATTTAACAGTTTGGTCAGGAGTTTTTGCTAGAGTGTTCTGCAGAGGCCTTCGGGCTCTGTCTAGCTGGCTCTTTTCCTGACTGCCCTTGGGTCATCCACACCACTGGCTGTAAAATGCCAACAAAAGATTAAGGGAGCATCTGCCTACACCCTGATGCCTTCCTGAAGGAGTTTGCCTCCCAGGAGTCACCAAAGGGGCAGGAAAAATAAGCAGAAACCTCACAGGAACAAGATGTGAAGACAGCTGGTGGATTTGGCAAACACATCTCTGGAGAAACTTGTCGTGCAGAAATAATGCGACCTGATTCTCAATTTTCTGTGAATATACATTTTTTCCCTTGGACTGAAGTAAAAGAACATCTTACTCTTTGAGTTCTGCTATTTGACAATAGTGAGCCAGGTGCCTTTAGAAGCAGGTGGAGTTATAATCTCCTCTAATTTCTGCAGCAACCATAGAGAGAAAACATTGTCCATTTTAGCAGAGAGAAGAGCACAGCTCCGGATGCATTACCACCTCTCTTACTATACAGTCGGAGGCACTAGAATTCCTGTCCACTATGAAAAGAGCCCGTGATCAGGCTAATAGCCAAAACATAGTCAGGCAAGAAAGCACATTTTGCTTCCACCTGAGGAGAGTCACAGTCACACTGTGGAAATGAGTCAGTGACCCAGGTCTCCTACTTTAACTTCTCTGACTTTCCAGGTAGACACCCTTTAAGAAAGCAACTTTCTTATCCAAACAAAGTTCAAGCCAACTGTTACTGTCTTGAAGCTTGGATAGCTGCCTTTGCAAGTGACACCTTATCCCATGTGGCTTCTTCAATACATCTTTGGGTTTCAAGATTGAAATGGGGTAGAGAGACTAACTGGATGAGTCCATGTTCCATCCCCTCACTAGGATAATAAGGACGCCACAACAGCAAGCCAACCTCTGGTAACTCTGAGCTTCCAGGTTTGCAAATTGACAGTGGCCTCCTCTCACCAACGCTCAAAGGTTATTACCTGCTTTCCTTTCATCACAGATAACTGTGAAAGACATATCCAAACTTCGATTTCTCATTCTTTTGACTCATGAATCTACAGATTTCATTTGAAAATGCAAATAGAATGACCTGAAGACGCTAAGAGCCCTCCATCAATAAGTCAATTCCTCAGAGTCCTCTGCTTTGTAATATTAAGTCAAGGAAAGATCAAAGCTGTAAAGACAGGCTATAGAGGTAAAAGCCATATTAATTCAGGTTCAAATGCAAAAGGGGACCCCAAGAGAAGAACTGGAGGGAGGGAAAACCTTTTTTTGCTGTTGCTCATTTGTCTATTTTTCAAAGCTGGGAATTCATGGTAGGAAATGTGACTAATGGGGAAAAGAGACATTGTGACTGTAAATCCCATAAATGGCAATGGTCATGTATTCACTCCATTCCTGAGCTGGCACACACACACACACACACACACACACACACACACACACACACACACGTATATGCACATACATACACATACACACACATAAGCATGCACACACAGAGATACAGACACACACAGAGATACTGACACACACAGACAATACAGACACACATACCAGATTGCCAGGGACAGCCCTGGTACTGAAGATGCCAGAGCATGCACAGTGGTTCTCTTCTTCATCAGCTGGCCTTTGTCACCTAGGAACTGCTCAGAAGCTCACAGCTGTTTTCCTGCCAGGGGGTAATTCTCAGCAAACCAGACTTGCTCCTTTGCTTCTCACATATCTACCTAGCTTGAAAAGAAACTAGATTTCCCTGGTTCAAACAGTGTTTAATATTCTGAAATCATAATTTGAAGCATAAATTCTGTTCCCTTCAAGTGGCTGCTGTCCAGGGATTCTCACAGCAGCCTTGGGTTTGGAACTACTCAGATCCTACCCTGGCTTGTCAGTGGCTTGACTAAGTGACCCCGAGCAAATGAGTTAAGCATCTCTGGGACTCATTTTTTCATCTCTAAAGGAGGGATAAAAATACCAGACACCTGTTGTGAAGATCAGGGAGCTAATGTGTCTCCAAAGCTTTCAAACCTCTGGCTCTAAGCCGTTTGCTATAAACATATTAAGAACAAAGACACATCCCATTGTTTTCATCCAAATGCTGCATTGAAAGAAAGAGGGGAAAACACACACACACACAATATTTGAGTTCTAAAAGGCTTGAAGGTTATTTTGTATTAGTCTGAATTTCAAACTGTTTTTCTCTGTTGTACTCTTGGCACTGCCATTTTTTAAGTACAGCACTTCATTTGCATAGTAATTACAAAGTTTAACAAATAGCATTAATGTCTGAAAGAAAGAGGTACACTCCATTTAAATTACTGACAGTATTACATTACACATTTTTTAACTGCAAGTTTTAAAAAAAAAAAAGCAAGCTATTGCATCCTAATGCGCCTTACAGATTCCCAGTGCTCAGCAATATTTGTGCTTTAAGAAGGTAAAATCTCTTCCTGTGCTCTTTAGCGACTTCTAAAACCCTATTCATAAATACTGATTAGGCACTATTTCACCATAGGACAGAGCGCTGCTGGCACAACTCCCTACTCAGAGCCAAATTGGAAATGTTAGTACAGTAAATTAGACCAAATGCCCTAGCTGTACTGTACATAAAAGATCATCTTTAATAAATAGATGCTAATGTGGCACTTGGGTCACTTAGAGCTCTGAATGTCATCCCTTCGTCTTGATGTCAGGAAGCTGAGAAACAAAAGGCACTTCAACGCTGTGCGTTATTTCAACACAAACAAAAAGAATAAAGAGCAAACATGAAAAATGCCATTTGTTTGGAGAGTTCCATTTGAACAGAAACTGGTGAAGATGAGAAAGCATCTGTAACAGTATCCTTGACAATATGGTAAAGGCTCTGGTATGTAGTAAGTTAGACCAAAGCTTTCCCCTCAACGCAAACATTAGAAATATTATTGGGTATCTGTTAGAGCTGAAACTTCTTTTTCCTTTCCTTTCTTTTTTCTTTCTTTCTTTCTTTTTTTTTTCAAAACAAAGTTTCTCTGTCTAGTCCTGACTGTCCTTGAACTCATTCTGTAGACCAGGCTGATTTTGAACTCACAGATCAGCCTGCCTCTCTCTGCCTTCCTTCCTAGTGCCTGGAATTAAAGGCATGTACTATCAGCACCCAGCTAGAACTGAAACTTCTAAAAGATGTTTTGTAACCTCACTTTTTGTAACCCACCTATGTGATGTTTCCATTCAAGTATTTGGCAAAAGCCTTGATTTGCATTTTCTTCCTATAGCAAAAATGGAAACATTTCTACAGTGGACATGTTACGGGATAACCTGTATCCACATTCACTGGCCACAGTCATTTGTATTTGGATCAAGAATAAAGAATTTTTTTCAGACACTCTTCCAGGTAAGATTAACTTTTTTCTTTTTTTGCAATACACACTCTTCTCACTTATTTGTTTTTTGTTGAACCAAAACACCTAGGGTGGGATGGAGGAAGAAAGAGGCATAGACAGAGATGGGGGAAAAAATAAATGTATTGAGCAAATAGAGTTCAAAGGTATATAAATTCAGATTAGAAAATTCAAGTAGAGAAATACTTCTCATTTTATTTTTATGTCTAGGGTAAGGTAAAGCAGCCTACTTTCAATTACAGAACTTCTCATGGGAAAAATCTATATCTGTATATTTCTATAGATATATATAGATGTATGGATACATATTCCAGAATTTTAAAGAAAAGATACTAAACATAGATGATACACAGTAAATAGTAACAAAGAATTTGTCCTAGATTGATTGCTTCTTGAAATATCTTATTATCTTACTGGTCTCCCTGGAGGCTGGACTGGTAATATTGATATCAATAAATAGGTAGACTTTATTAACACACTTGCTAATCTAGGAAACTTCTCTAAGCTTCACACATTAAAGGCTCCATATTTTATTCAACAGTTTAGTTTGAAACTTAGATCTTCTCTGATTAATGGTCACTGTTTTATGAAAAACTAAAAATATGCCTCAGATATCTGTGCTGACCGGAATTTTGTCAAATTGGCATGAATCAGGATAATCTTCAAAGGGAGATGCAAAATACCCCCATGGGATTGGCCTGTAGGCAAATCTATATGTGTTTTCTTGATTGATAAGTGATGTACGAAGGTCCAGCCCCCTTTGGGAAATGCCACTCCTAGGCAGGTGGTCATAGGGTGTACAAGAAACAGACTGAACAAGCTGTGAGAAGCATGCTAATAAGCAGCATTCTCTTATGGCTCCTCTTCAGGTCCTACCTCCAGATTCCTGCCTTGGCTTCCCTCAATAGACTGTAACATTAGCTAGATATATAATTCGAAAAAACCCTTTCTTCCCTAAATTGCTTTTGGTCATAGTGTTTTACCACAATAGAAACTTAACCAAGACAATATCCTTGCTCTTTTATTTCCTACATATACAAGGATATTATTGTATTTTGATGTTTTATGTCTGTGGTCTAGCACTGCTTTATACTCTGAAAATTTCAGGAAGGCATTTTGTTTATAGCAAACTTTATTTGATGAAACCTCAAAAAATATACTACAGTCTCATCCACTGTCAGAGTCATGGTGCTTTCATTCAAAATAAAATTTAAAATAAAAAAAAAATTGTTAGCCAGGCAGTAGTGGCACATACTTTCAATCCCAGCATTTGGGAAGCAGAGTCAGACAGATCTCTGTGAGTTTGAGTTTAGCCAGTTCTACAAAGTAAGTTCTAGAATAGCTGGAAATATACAGTGAAACTCTACCCTGAAAACCCAAATAAGTAAATAAACATTTTGTGTTATAATTATGTACTTATCATGGTGATGGAATAGGAGCTAAACAGACTCCATAGTGAGTAGAAAGATGGGGAGAGGGTTATGACTAGGTAGTAAAGGTGCCCAACTTCCTAGATGGCCAACTTCTCCCTCAGCCTACTGACATGAGAGAGATGACCGGCAGCTGAAAACAAAATACTTGTAGGTTTATTTCTCCTGCCAGTAGGTCAGGCTCATCAAGGTCCAGATTGGATATGGACATGTTACTCAACATGTTATGGGCTAATCAATCACTCTATCTTTCTTTAAACTTACCAAGCGTAAATTAGGGGAGGAAAACTCTTCAGACTCTTAAACAACCCCAGTCCTCAAAATGAGACTGGACATGGGGGCTTTGTGAGTTGCCTGTCTGCTTTGTAGAGTGTCTTCCTCTCGGATGTATCTGCTGCATGTGTATGTTTCTTCATCCCCCGCAAAAGGCCTTTATCTAACTGCTGACTCTGTGTGCTCTCCTCTTTGTATTGTTCCAGAATTCCCTGCTGCTATTCTCTGGATTCCACATCATCCATGCCTTTTCATACTTTGCCTGGGAGAGAAAGTGAACTTAATCAAGCCCCCTAGACTGTTTGACTGGTGAGACATCTGTAGTAAGGATTTCATTATTCTGCTCAATTACTGCTCTGTTACACCCAACAAAGCCTTGGAACTTGATCTAATTGAAATATAACCCAAGCTAGAATTGTGATTTAAAATTGGTTTTGGTCTCCCTACTGTGGCTATACAACATTTCTGTCTTCTCAAAGATTTTTTTCTAATCCTCACCATAGTCAAATCAATGGTTTTGATTTAATATGTGAGTGAAAACCTCATTCACTCATAGAGAGAACTTGAGCCATTATGTATCTTGGACCCAAGCTTCTCTGTGTCTCACTGTAACATTCTCTGTTATAATATTGAATGGCACATACCTTAGCAATATTGTTTCTTTGAGAGCAATCAACATTCTATTACAGAGTACTTTTTTTCACAGACAATCGAGAGCATTTCAGAATGTCAAAATAAAAATAAACTTTTAACTACGTTATAGGTCACATAGATAATAGTCACAGGGTTATTTTTGCTTTATTTAAGTCACTATTTTTCATTGAAAATATCACAAAAGAACAGACTGTGCATTTTATTTGTGATTGACTGCCAATTATCCGATGCATTAGGTAGGTGAATTCAGACAGGGATCCCAAAGACGCACACAAGTCATAGAACTCTATGTAAGTTGTCTTATCTTGAGTTGTCTGCTCAAGTAAGGTAAAACAAGAAGACTAGGGAGTCATGGAGACTTGAAAAAAACTGAAAAATATTCCAAGTCCTAGAAAGAATCAATAAGGCGGTATGTACCTGAATGTGGGCAAGACCTCCCAAAGCACAAAGTTAGCTGCAACAAAAATATGTAAGGCGTTACAATTGCCACTTAAAATTCTTGTGAGAGAATGAAGATGCAGGCTTACAGATAAGATGTTAGATGAGAAGGGATTTCATGATAACTCTGACAAGAGAAGTCGCTTGCAACCAAGAGTGCTGATAAAGCTCCATATAAGGGTTCAAGTAGATCTAAAATCAAAGGGACAAGATAAATTGCATATCTTTAAATCATCTGGGGATGGGATGATCGGTGGTTCTAATGAAAAAAATAATCAGAAAAATGTAACATCATATTAGAATACTCTATATTAGTTTTGAAAAGATAATAACTGAAAACATTTATAAAGAGATTAGAGATGATTTAAAAGATGTTCTTATTCAGTATCGCTATTTTTGATTAATTTATACAAGTTTCAACTTGAATATTCATAAGCTTTTGAGAGTGAGCAGCATCCAATGAGCATTCATCCAACAAATAGAGCTGAATACCTGTGTATGCTTCGTGAGCACTGTGGAATGTTTAACTAGTGCTGATTATTCCAGCGTCGTCATTGTCCCTTTCTTTCAAGAACCTCAATTCTTTCCAGTTTTTGCGTTATTTCCATCTGAGGGAAATACACTGACCAGATAGATTATGATATTTATTGTAGTCTAAGGCTATTACTGTGGTCTAAATTTACCTATCTCCCTCCTCCCACCTACAGAAAAAAGATGTAATTTTTGGCCCTGTGTATGTTCATCTCTGTCTATGATCATAGGTAGTTCTCTTTCTTAAAGAGCAAGGTCAAGGAACAACATTAGTCTAAATGTGACAGCATACACTGCCGCAGCTGTAAAATGATTCGGCTACATTGTATGCTGTGCCAAAACTAGCAAAGTGTGTGCAGATACAAAAACCGTGCAGCTAGTAGAACATGACATCATATACCCACCTTTCTTTCATTGGTTAATTTGCATGTGTTCTGTCAACAGGTAGCTAAAAGTTCCTGACTGAGACACTTGGTCTTAGCATAGAGTGGGGAACCCTGATGGCTCCTTGGCCTTGAGAGGGAGGGAGGGGAGGTATGGGTGGAGGGGAGGGGAGGGAAGGGGGAGAAGGAGGGGAGAGAAAGGGGAGAAGGAGGGGAGGGAGGGGGGAGGAGGAGGGAAGGAGATGGAAATTTTTAAATATAAAAAAAAAATAAACCATGAGGAAAAAAAAAAAAAACTCTACAAATAGAAAAAAAAAATAAAATATTACTGGCTAACAAAAAAAAAAAAAAAAAAAAAAAAAAAGAAACATGTTTGTAAGGAATATATGACATAAAGAAAAAAAAACAGTGTACATATTATCAAATATATGTTGGTAGTATAGGATATTACATATATAAATACATGAATAATTACTCAATCATAAAAAATAGGATGCTTAACAGCCTCTGACAATTACTAATAATTGACTGTGGTTTTTCCAATTCAGAAAGAGTATAGGAGAAACCAAAACACAATACTAAGGTAGGCCACTGTTTCTCCAGCTTCATATATGAAATGCACTTTCAGTCACTTGTAAAAACAACACCAGCAATGCATATGAAGGCAACACTGCATGAGCGTCACCTCCTCCCTCCCAAATCTCTAATAGGAGATCATTTCAGAAGTAAATTTTCTAACCTTGGGGAGTGCTACTGTGAAATGTATAAAGAAACTCTTTAGAAATTATGCATAATTTTAGATTTCATTTACAACTGAAGTGTAATAAATGTTTTATAAATATATCTGTACATTCAGTGTTATGGAAGCACAGTATTTCTCTACTTTGGTTGGGGAAAGATATGTCAATGTGTATTCATAGCAAGAAATTAATGTGAATATAGGAAAAATAATCACTAATAATGTTTTTTTAAAGATACTGAATGATAAACACATTTCTAGACTCTCACTTGGGTTAAAATTAGATAAGAATGAAAAGCATGACTTGTTTAGGAAACAAGTAAGTCTCAATTGTTACAGGGGAGGGTGAGGGTGCTGTACGGGTTGCTAGATAAGGACTAATTTGGTAGCTTTTCTAATAATTCTACATTTTTATATGTGATCTTTGTTAAACATGAAGACTCGGGTCCCAAAAAGCCAGTACATGCAGTAAAAACAAATCCCAGTGCCTTTATCAATGGCTTCTCAGTCAGCCCCCATTGTCAGCCTCCCTCTCTCAAGCTGGGAGGGGGAGGGAGAAGGGCAAGTGGGGGAATAGGAAGGGAAAGGGAGGAGGGGAAGAAGTGTAAATTTTTGAATGGAAAAATAAAACAAACAAACAAAGAAAGAACCATGAAGACGCCACGACAATGTTTGAACTTATGAAAGCAGTCCCTACTAACATGCCTCTATTATGGAACGACATAAGAATCTTGTAACAGACTTTGAATTTTTCCTGTGTGATTAAGCTGCAGATGATAAATCAAATGAACAATAATTTTAATATAAGCAAGTTTAAACATTACAGTCTAGGCTCATCAAAATTCATGAGGGACTTACAATAACTTAGAATCCTCTCTATTGTTGCTTTACCACCTCAAGCTATAAGCATTCCTGTTGTGTTGTAAAATGATTGTTTAATTTACAATTCTTGCATCTGTATTCTAAATGAAAAAAAAGAGGAAAGAAGGAAGGAAGAGTGTAAATGGTAGTTTCTGTCCCACCTGGTCTTGTAGCCATTCAGTCTCAAATAAACACACAGTTATATTAATTATAAACTGTATGGCCTATTGTTCAGGCTTATTAATGACTAGCTCTTACAAATTAAACTTATCCATAATTCTTATCTATTTAGCCATGTAGCTTAGTACCTTTTTTTTTCTGTAAGGCATTATCTTCTTACTTTCTCTGCATGCACCTGGTGACTGACTCTCTGCCTTTCCTCTTCCCAGAATTCTTCTAGTCTGGTTACCCAGCCTCTATTTCCTGCCTGCCTAATGACCAATCAACATTTTATTAAACCAATATGAGTGGCAAATCTTTACAGTGTACAATAGCATTATCCCACAATATAAGAGAGTGGCAAAGAAAGAGAGAAAAGATGTGAGGTACACAGGAACAGAAGTAGAGAGACAGAGAAAAGAAATGAAAAGAAAACCAGTACAACACTTCAATTTGGAGAATATTCTGAAACTCATGCCATTTATATTAGGTTTTATTAAAAAAAGAAATTGGACTCAGGAATATGGTTTTATTTAAGTGTTAAATAAGCTGGGAAATAAAACTTCTATTCTGTAATGCCTTATACTTAGCAAAAACTCAAAGTATCTGTTGCTGATTCAGGAAGGAAAAAATAGTATCTTGGAACCTGATCTGGAAACAGAGGCCAGGACAATACTTACTGAGTATCTGTCTCAGTATATACATCTTGTAGAAAGGATCAGTAGAAATGAAGGAGTATCTAAAGGATGTATGATGAGTCTGTAGCATGAAAATAAGCCTGGTGATTTCTGATTTTTAATATGAATTTATTATATGTTAATCACTGAGATAATATCTTATCCACTGACAATTGCTATAGCAAAATATTATAAACTAAATGGCTTATAATTTTGTTTCTCACAGTTTTAAAAACTAAGATGCCCAGAATCTTCCAGACTGCTGAAGATAGATGTTTATCAAGAGCTTGCTTTTTATATATGTCTGTCTTCTTATTAGAACATCAATGATGGAATGGGATTAAAAAAAAAAACAGTGCTTTCATTGTAAAGTTAATTATCACATTAAATGGGTCTCTCCTGTTGAGCATTGAGCACCTATCATGGTGTAGGAGGTAGAGATTTCAAAAAACAAATTTGAAGAAAGCCCAAATATTTCATGTTTTGCTCATAGATTCTTGAAAAAGAAACAACCATAACTATTGTCAGTTTCATATCGATTGCATTTTCCAATAAAAATTGTCATTTTACATTTTTGTTTTTTTAAAGAACTATGTATTCTTTAATGCAGGAAAATATTGTTGAGTTGTTGAAATCATTTGTCCTTCAATCTTGGAAGCTGTTCTGGGTAATACATGTTTTGTACTTAAGTGCTACCTGTAATTTTTTTTTTTTTTGCTGACTCTTCTGCTATTTATTATACAAGCAAAGGTTACTCATCACTTGAACTGTTTTTGTTTTCTTTTGGAGAGGAATTCTAACAACATTGCTTAAAATCTGCCCTCTATGGTCATGACCTGTTTAGAAGATTGTTCAGGTAATCCAGCCAAGGCCAGGCAACTGTGGAAGAATTTTAAATAAAGACGTGTAAAGGTATTATCCAAATCAAAATCATTAAATATTAGAAAGCAGTAAGCAAGTTTGAAATGGGTAATTAAAGCAAACTTTTATCTCTTAGATCTTACTGCCAATAGCAGCACTACAAGTCGGTGACAATCATGGGTGGAAACTGCTGTTATCACCCGATTTCAGAGGCAAACTTTTTGGAGTGCCTTAAGTACTTCTCGGTTGTTGTATAGAGCCACCACAACCAAGGCAACTAATGGAAGTTGGTTGGGGGCTTACCTATAGTTTGAGAGAATTGGAGTCCATGGTCATCAAGGTGAAAATATAGCAGCAATCAAGTAGGCATGGTGCTGGAGCAGGAGGTGAGCTCTCACATCTTTATCCTCAAGCCCTTGACAAAGAAAGCTAACAGGCAATGTCATGGGATGTTAAAACCTCAAAGCCCACCCTAGTGAGATACCTCTACAAACAAGGCCATACCTCCTAATCCTTCCAAAAACAGTTCCTCCAAGGGTGGATAAAGCACTGAAAGATATGAGTCCAAGGGAATCATTCTCTCTCAAGCCACATTATGTAGTAAGTGGGTTTTTTTTTGCCTAAAAAGCTGAAGGGATTTAAAATAAATTTTATAGTTTTCCTAAATATGTCAGTTAGGTCTGAGGCTGTGACTTGGTAAAATGCTCAAGTCCTTGGGTTCAGTCCTCAGTACAGCATTAACCCAAGTTTAAGAACAAACAAGTTCCTTAAAGAAAATGCTATCATATTCACTTAAAACAAAATATTAATAAATGTATAACTATCATATAAATTTAATTCATAATTCAAAAAGTTCAAAATAGAAATTTGTCAAGATAGTTTCATTGGGATTAGTAGATAAATGCTTATTAAAGTATTATTAAAAATCCAACCTATTGTTTTTACAATAAATATAAGGGGGCAATTTCTGATTTGTGGTTATAGAAATTTTCACAGCAAATTAAAAACAAGATCACATTAAAGAAACTTCAAGCCAATATCTTTAATGAATATGGATGTAAATATGCTTAATAAAATTATGTAGGATGTTCTTCTGTATATATGTTGCTTTTATTGGTTGATGAATAAAGCTGTTTGGGCCAATGGCTTAGCAGAGTAAAGCCAAGCAGGAAATTAGAACAGAAATGGAGAGAGAACAGGAAGAGTCATAGACACTATATAGTTGCTGAAGGAGACACACATTGGAACCTTACCAGTAGGCTACAACCTACATTAATCTATGTAGTAATACAAAGATTAATAGAAATGGGTTAATTTAAGATGTAAAAACTAGCTAGAAATATACTTGACCTATAGGTGAAACAGGCAAGCAGAGGCATGATAACTTTAAGGAAGGCTTCCTGACTCAGTGTTAGCAGCAAAACTTGTGGGGCTCCTTTAAGAGCAGGTTCCTGGTTCATGCTGGTGTGGTTATGGAGCACTTAAATGGGGTCTGAGAACAGTGTGCTACAAATTGCTTAGTGATGATGTAGACACCCTGCATCCTTGGAACTGAGGCAGTGAGCATGGCTCACAGAGGTGGTGAACATACCTCTGCCGTGTTGGATGGGTTAAAGTCAACAGGCAGGGCCTCAGAGTAGGTTCTATTCATGCCCATTTATCATTTTAAAAGAAGGCACTTCTGGTCAGAAAATTATTACAAATATGCAGTAAAGACATATACAAACAAAACATTAACATCTGAACAAGTCACAGTATGTTTGAAAATATGCATAGGCTTGGGAGAGAGAGGAAAAGGAATATAGACAGTTACAAAAAGAAGTAAAAAGTAATATAAAAAATATATACAGACATAGATTATAAGAATAAAGATAATAAATTTTATAATAAAAAGCAATATAGTAAAAAATAAGCCACATGAGGATGAAATATACACAGACATGCAGAGTGTCTAGATTAAGCATATTATTGTGTTTTCTTTAAATTTTTTTGACTGCAAAGAGATATCTGATTCTGGCTAAACCTATCTGCTAGGCTAAACCAACACATATATTTTAAAGGTATCTTAACTTCCAAATTTGAGTCTAAGGATATGTTACTTTGAAAAAAGGTTCTGCTTTTGTTTTCACAGGAGATGAGAACCTATAGATCCTTACAAGGCTAATATTGTTTGATGGAACAAGATTCACCAAATGTCTCCATGAACCCTATAAATGCTTCAATCAACAAACAGCAGAAAGTAGTTTGGAGAAAACTATGCCTAAATTCCACAAATGATTGTTTATATATATTTATTTTCATTTAAAGGGTTAAATGATATAGAAAGAAATACTTAAATTGGTATGGACTTTGGTTTATTGATAGAAATTTAAGGTCAATTTTGTTATATGTATATTTCTACTCTTGTTTAGGGTATTGTTTTGTGAAGTTTATTTAAAAATGTAATATGCAGGTGCTGGAGAGATGGCTCAGTTGTTAAGAGTGCTGCCTGCTCTTCCAAAGGTCCTGAGTTCAATTCCCAGCAACCACATGGTGGCTCACAACCATCTGTAATGGAGTCTGGTGCCCTCTTCTGGCCTGCAGGCATACACAGACAGAATATTGTATACATAATAAATAAATAAATATTTTAAAAATATAATATGCAATTAAAATTACAGATTGATAGATCATATTTATAATAGTCAAACTTGTAGTTATATAGTTAAGTTTTTAACAGAGATATATTTCAGATGGACAGGTATTCTTCAAAACTTCAAGACATAAGGAATATCACTTTTAAATGTTTTAAAATGTTAGACTTTTCTCGATAGTGAGGCATGTTTGCTTCTGGCAGCACCAATTACTTCAGAGACGTTAATGGGCATTGAAGAAACTCGTTATGGAATTTACCCTAATTGTGACAAGAAACTACTTTAGGCAAGAAACTACTCTTGCCTTGACTGCTTGGTGGTATGATGTATAAACTGGACATGCAGTACCCACAGAAAAATGACTGCTGAAATTGCCTAAAGAAGGTGAGACAGTCCTTCATGGTTCCTGCTTTGTGAAAGAGTCTGGCAGAAATTCTGTAGGATGCAGAAGAAAGTGACTGACAAACTGCCAATATATAGTTTTTAAATTTCTTGTTTCATGAAAAAGTCTGACAGATACTATGGACCTGTAGGGTGAAAAGGAATGATGCCTCAATGTTACAGAAGAACTTCAAGTGACTGTCCATGCAGCGAATTGTCTCTGTCATGTCTAGAACTTTGGCATTGTTTACAATGCACTTCCTGTTTACTTAGGTAATATTATATCTTTCTGGGGTCTTTGATGGAGTTAAAGACTAGATTATAATTATAGTTTTCCCTAGTTATGATGAAGGATAAATTATAAACTTTAGACTGACAAAGATAGACTAGATGATAAAGTATTTCCTAAATTTATCAAATGTAAATGTACTAAATATTGTCATTATAATTCTTGCCTGATAACTATTTTGTATATGTAATTTTACTATGTTAAAACTAAAACTTTCCTTCTTATTTAGACAGTAGAGGGGAGATGATGTGGGATGTCCTTCTGTATATGTGTTGCTTTTATTGGAAATTGAATAAATTTGTTTTAGCCAATGGCCTATCAGAGTAATGACAGGTGGGAAATTTTAACAGAGATATATAGAGAATGCAGGCAGAGTCAAAGAGCTGTCATGTCACTACCAAAGGAGAAAGATGCCGCCAGAATCTTTCCAGTAAGACACAGCATTGTGACCACATGCAGATTAATAAAAATGGATTAATTTAAGATATAGGAGCTACACTTAAGCAGTTGGTAAAGCAGTGTTGTAATTAATATAGTTTCCATTTGATTATTTGGGTCTGGGTGGTTGGGCAATAAATGAGTAGTCTCTGTTTGCAATAAAATCTTACTGAATAGAACTTGTTTTTATTTACAAATCATTGAAAATTGAACCTATGGGTTATTTCTGTAATCTCAGAAAACAGGATAGTGAGATTGGGACATCACAGACAGTAGGGCAATGAGGGTTACAGAAGAAAATCCCATCAATACGTGCATACATGTGTACATACATGCATACTATATAAAAACCAGCCAGTGAAACTATCACATTAAACTACTACTAGAAAGCTAAGGAAAGAAATCATGGAGGAAAAGTATTCTAATAGTTAACATTTTTTTAACTCAGAAAAATGACATCAGAAGCAAACTCCATCACTTAAATAAAGAACACAACAATCCAGCTCTTCTTGCTATTGGTGAAAGACTGAACATTTCCCTTTTGAAAGATGAATGGACACAAAGAGCATGTGTAGCAGGCTTTCTTGGGTCGCCAACCTCCAAATCATGGTATGGAGACTTAACAGTGATTGCTCAGCATTACCTTCCACATTGGCTGTAAGTTCCTGTCCACAAGATAAAACTCATATCTAGCATAATTATTAGGCCAATAATTTACCAGTCATTGTCATAGGCCCCAGGGGAGAACCTAATACTAATACTGATACTTACTTAAATTCATAGGGTATTGTTGTTATACCCATAATGCCTCCCTTAGACATCATCAGAACAGATTGTTTTTGTAGTAGATGGTGATTAACACAGAAATTCATAACCACATAAGGTACAGAAAATAAGAAACTGTATATTGGCCTAGTTACAAATTGGATATTGTATTTAACATATAAATATCATACTCCTCCTCCTAAAGCTAATGGATCATTGCAACAAAGTGGGTGGAAAGATTGGAAAAGTCAGGACTTGAGAGATGCCTCCGTGGTTAAGAGCATTGGTTGCTTTTCGTGAGGACTAACTCTCTGGACTCCTATGATGGCTCCCCCGACTTTGTATGTAACTTCAGTCCCAGGAAAGAGATATTTTACTTGTACTTTACTGGGCACTGTATGCATATGTACACAGATATACACTGAGGCAAATACGCATACATATAAAAGTAAATCAAAAAAATCTAAGACCAACAGACAGTGGATAACTAAAAGGAAAGAGTGTCTCTCAGATATAGCAAAGCAACTGCACACATGAAGTTAAAGGGATTATGGGAGCCCATGCTTAAGTCAGACAAAATCCCAGCATGGAAGGTGAGGGGGGGGGTAGCATCAAATCCTAGTCTAAGAGTTATTGACAATAGCTGATAGGAGAGATATGTAAACATTCAACTACTTTTAGTTGTCAATTACATGAACACCAGATCATTTATAGCAGGGAAATGAAAACTTAGATTCACCTCTAAATATGTACATCAAGTGCTTTGTTAATAATACCCCTTCAAGTTCTAAAAAAAAACAATACTACAAATGGGAGGTTAGGCAAAACGTGAATGTCACAACATATGTTAATAATCAATCAATGAGAATAAAATTACGAACACACAGGAGAATTATACACAGTAAAAAATGCACTCATGAAAGACTGTATCCCTAATAGTCCATTGTATTTATAAGATATTCTAACCTCTCCTAGGAATCCAGACACACCAATTGGTTGACCATTGCTTTCCTCAGTCCTACCCTCTTTTCTGATCTTCAGTTTCATAAGCTGAACCCAGTCAAACCACAGCATGAATGTACTGAGCACAACCAGCCACTTCTCAGAGTTATTATTCCCTTTTTGACTGCTTCCTAACTTCAAAGAAATGTCTCGTGTGTGATGAACAGCAAAAACCCAAAGCAGTTTCCTTTCTGGAAACAATATTTGTTAAAGCATAAGAAAGATCAAATTGGGCTGGACAGAATCATGGTAGAAAAAAAATGTAAGAAGTGGGGCTGATGTAAATACAGTACATACACTATAATTAAAAAGAAAATAAAGAATTATATCATATATAAAATTAAAAATAAATTAAAATATAAAGCTTAAGTGGGGTCAAGGTCAGGATGTATGGGGTCTTGGTGGATAAGGTCCTCACTCCTTGTTGGCTACTGAAGGAACAGTGATTGTGACCCTGTTTGAGGCTAACAATGCAACAAAGCCTAGCTTAGTTTTCAGTCCTAATATTGTACAAAATCTGCCTTCTTTTTGTTGCCCTGAAGTTGGAACATTCTAAAATTACCACATTAGCAGTTAACCCTTTCCTCAGCATTTTTCAGGAAATGAGACACATTAATATTTATAGAGCCTGTGCATGCATAGTACTTTTTTCATAAACTGTAGACTATGGAAGTCAAGAAATTCTAGTATCTAGTTCCTTCTTTGTCTTTTCCTTGCCATGTTTTAGGACAGCAGCTAGTTAGTTTGGAAACAGCATAGCATGGTGGTTTGGAGTTGTGAGTTATTCATGTGTTTCCATGTGAGAAACCTAGATAAGCTTAAGAAGCATGATCTTCAGGAGTAAATTGGTCAGGGTAATAACAAAATCACATGATTTATAGAATGATTAAACAAGTCATGGTTAAATTTACTTAAATGTCAACTGATCTATAATTTTAACAATCGAGTGTCAGCCTCTTAGTAAAGACTCTAACCTGGTATGAGGCTGTGGTTTTCTCACTAGGGTCCATGGGGCTTCAGTTCATGCTGTTTCATTTTAAGGTAATTTTTCCTTACATTCAGCATGGACTATGGCACAAAGCAGCAATATCTGAATTTCCGGAACCCCAGTGTTCATTGATACGGAAACAGTTCAGTATTTCACCTGACAAAGTACTGTGATTATCAAATATAGCAGCATCGAAGTAATGAGTACATGTGGTGATCATAGAGGTCTAATTTTCTCCTCCCTCCCATTCTTATCCATCTCTCCTTTCCCTCCCTTGCCTTTCTTCTCTTCATTTTAAGATGCCACACTGTCTTGAGGTGCCATATTGCTGTAAGTAAAAGCTGTCATTCCATGTCACGTTTGCAACCTAGTCACCGTATTTTGTGTCTTAAAAAATTTTTTATGTGGCCTCTCATTCTTCAGTGTTACAAACCACTGGTATCAGACAAAAAGATACAAGTTTGCAATTAATCTTTTCATATGTGATTCTCACTGTAGATTTTTAAAGAATCAATGTCACACTGAGGTGTGGGAGTAGAAAGTACCTAAGAGCCTAGGAATGTGGTAGGTGGCAGGTAAAGCTGTCATGAGAACAAGTATAGGGCATGTACAAGACTGTCAAAAGGCCCTATAGATGGAAGGGAGGCTCACAGAACTCCACCCCACTCAGGGAAGTAGTTGAAGTCAAGGGCTATAGAGAAAGAGTTACTCATGAAACTTTGGATAGCTTCACATTCATGTCCTTACCAGAGGTACTGCTTAAGCTCAGTATGTCTCAAAGTCCCCCCACCACACACAACACAACACAAAACACATACACACGCACATTCACCGAAGCATAAGGTGGGATGAAAACTGAGGAATTGGAACTTAGTGGAAAAAGCAAGGGGGGTGGGAGAATGGTAGGATTATTAGGAGGGTAAGAGAAAGCAGAGGCATAAATGTGATCAGATTGTATAAATGCATGTACGAAGTTACCATTGAATAACTTAAATACTCAAATACTTGGTGTCACATGTCTTTATTCTGATATCCACTGTTTATATCTGCAGGAAAAGATATTACTGCTTAAGATCCTAAAATTTAAATTATACAAACTTTGTATCAAAATGGGAAGAAAAATACAAAGAGGACCAGAAATATCAGAAGTAGTTTTTAAGGAACATTTTTATATAAAAACAAATGACAAAAAACGTGAAGAAAAATAGAAAAAATGATAAAAGAAAAACTGAAGCTATTTAAAGAATAACTGTACAGCTGTTGTTCCTTCTCATACTAAAATATGATCTTAGCTATAACTGACGTTCACTGTAGAGTCATTCCAGTCATGCATTAGTGATGGAGGAGAGTCATAAATTTAGCTCCAGCTTGTTTCTTGTATTGAGTTACTTACTAATGTTAGTGGCAGTAGAATTACTGTGATCAAATAAACACATTTATGTGCACCTGTGTAATTTAAGTGAGACGTTAAATCACAAAAATGTAAACAACAGTGTGTGCTATTTGTCAGAAACTTCCAGGGAAAATTGTCAACGAGGACTTTATTGCTGCTCTGAAAAATCAGTGTATGCTGCTAGAACCAGCACCAAGCTCCTGATTTCCATGACAACCTTTATTCCCTGTTTAAATGTCCGGACCCAGTGTCTGACCAGTGATGTGCTTCTTCAGTTGGCATATGTAGAAAACGAGACCTAACTTATTAAAGATGCTGCACTGTTAAAATACACCTTTCTTTCTCTTTTTCAGATCCAAACAGATTGTTCAGCCAAGCATGATGTGGCATGCATGTGATTCAGTGATATATGGGGTAGGAGTCTGAGATCAAGTTCATTCTCAGCTACATAGCAAGTTAAATGCCTGCCTAACCCATGGGAGACTCTAAAAATGAGCGTACAAGAACAAACACTAATTTCTTCATTTCTATCAATGCTATCAGATAGAAATATATGAGGTATTATATTTAACCATTCAAATCAAACTGCTCCTAGTGAGGTTCCTTATAGGATATTTTGATCACACTCTGAGACACCCTCAGACTGTCAATAAGGTTTAGCTTGAATCAGAGGGCAGAGCTAGCTAGTATATGACCAAAATAAGCCACAGATGTTTTGGAGGACTGAAGACATATAGAGAAGGAGGTAGTAGGAAGGGGTTTAGAAAGATTCTTGGCCTTTTGGGATCTAGAAAGCAGAGAAAGAGGAGGTCACTGTTTGCTTCTCTGCCACTTCTCTGATCATTCAGGTTCTTACCCCAATATCTGATTCCCAACGTTTTCTTATTATCTAGAAATAATTCTTTCACTGAATTATTAGCTCGAAATGATAGGATTAAAATTAGAAATTAACTGAGTTAAATCTTCCAGTTTCTTCTTAGATAAGATACATATTGAAATATAAATGTGAATAAAAATGAGAAATTATATTTTGTGAAAGACTGAAAGTCGAGAAGAGAGAGTTTGGTCTGTCTGAAAGGAAAATTTTTAATTAAAATAAATCTAGAAAGAACTTTCAGAATAATTTAATTCATGAAAGTAGACAGTTTTCAGTCACAGGCTGAGTGTAATAAGCGGACATCCAAATGAAGTTTCTTTATAATACTTATAAATGGTACTGTCTCATGAAATAAGATTGTTCACATAGTGCACAGAACAAGATGTGATTATAACATTTTGATAGTGGTTAGTACACAAAATTATGACTGTGTATTTTGGGTCTATAACAAAAACCACACTCAGAAATACCCACCAAAAGCTGGAGCTGATTATCTCTTATTCTTCTATTTCTATTTATCATTACTTTTCAATTACATTTTAATAGTTTATGAAGGCATAATTTTCACTTCATAATAAAACTAATTAGGCTTAAGTGAATATTACAAAGATAAGCAAAATGTTGTATTTATTTCTTTTTCTTTCAATGTGGAATTCTGGACCCAAGACCTCGAGCAAGCAATGTAAAAATCTGAGACTGCTTGCTAACTCTCCAGGAAATTCATAAAATATGATCAACCTATCATCAAAATATACCTGAAAATATGCTACAAAACAAATTCTCTATATCCCAAGAATGGAAATTTTAAGCCTGGAATATTTAAAACTATTTATGTCTTATAAAATATGCATAATGCTTGAGAAAATTGTGCAAATTTTACCTTTTATTTACTATTCATGGAGATTCAAATTGAAATAACTTCCTGTGATATAATTTGCCAGTATTACCTATAACTGTGGAGTTGGTAGAAATCAAGGAAAGAGTGAAAATTTTGTTTTTATTTGCTCTCCTTTTAAATTAAAAATTAATATGCAAATATCAAAAGCACTAGAATGACAGAGACAAAGGTAGTATTCTCAAAAGAATGAAGGTTATATTTTCATTAAAAATGATGCTTGTTTTGTCCTTTTTAGGTCTATTTGATTTACAATGTTATTTAACTCAGTTTAATTTTTGCCTGAATAGTTAATCTATCACTAACAATGTGGTACTGAAGTCACCCACTATCAATGTGTTAGGACTGATTTGTAACTTTAGAAGTAGAAGTGGTTTTTTTTTTTTTTTGAAGTGTTTCTTTTATAACATTAGGTTGCTTTTTCTTTGGTGGAAAAATGATTAGGATTATAATATGCTCTTGGCAGAATTTTTCTTTAATGTGTTTGTAATGACCTTCTTCAACTCTTAAGTGTTGTCTTGGTAAAAATATATTTTGTCAGATATCAAAATAGTTATGCCTGCTTAGTTCTGGTTCCTTTGTCTGGAATACCTTTCTCAGTTCTTCACTTTAAGGTAATATCTGCCCTTGCTTGTAACAAGTGTTTCTTGGATGTAACACAAAGACGGATCCTGTTTGTTTCCCAATCTGTTTATTTTTTGTCTTTTTATTAGGGGATTGAGACCATTAATAATGAGAGTTATAACTGAGCAGTCTTTATTAGTTCCTATTATTTGTTGTAGTGGTATTGTTTCCTTTGTTGCATTAACCGTTTAGGGTTTATTTATTTCTTGTGTCTCGTTTAGTGTAAGCTATGTTTTCCTTTGAACTCAATTTTTTCATATTATTTTTTTCTCATTTTTTTTATTAAAAATTTGCATCTCCTCCCCTTCTCCTCCCCCTTCCCTCCCCTCCTTTACACCCATACCCCCACTCCACCCCTCTCCAAGACAAAGAGCCATCAGGGTTCCCTTCACTATGTTAAGTCCAAGGTCCTCCCAGCTCCACCTAAGTCCAGGAAGGTGATCGACCAAACTGACAAGGCTCACAGTTAGCCCGTCCATGCTGTAGAGTTCATGCTCATCGCCGTTGTCCTTGGTTTCTCAGTCCTCCACCATCAGCCACATTCAGAGAGTCCGGTTTGGTCCCCTGTTCCATCAGTCCCATTCCGACTGGACTTGGTGGTCTCCCATTAGATCTGTCCCACCGTCTCAATGGGTAAACGCACTCCTCAAGGTCCTGACTTCCTTGCTCATGATCTCCCTCCTTTTGCTCCTCATCAGGACCTTGGGAGCTCAATCCGGTGCTTCTATGTGGGGCTCTGTCATTTTCTCCATCCAATGCCAGGTGAAGGTTCTATGAAATCATTTTTATAGAGCTGATTTGGCAAGCACAAATTTCTTAAATTTTTTGTTATTGTTAATGTTTTTCTTTCTCCACTCATTTATTGTGATTGCTAATTTTGCTGGGCATAGTAGTCTGGGCTCACTCTTGTGATCTCTTAGAATTTATACATCTGTCCAGGCACTTCTGGCTTACAGAGTCTTTTGGAAAGTTGTATTTTTCTAATGTGCCTGCTTCTAGATGTGCCAAGGTTGTTTTCTGTTGTAGTTTGTAATACCTTTTCTTTGCTTCATATGTTTGGTGTTTCAATTATTACGTGTCTTGGAGTCTTGGAGAACTTCTTTTCTGGTTATGTCAGATTGATGTTCTCTATGACTATTGCACATTGGAAGCGTCTCTTTATTTTGTTTAGACAAACTGTCTTCTCTGATCTTGTTAAAATATTTCTGTGCCCTTGACTTGGGCTTCTTCTTCTTCTATACCTATTAGTAATAAGCTTATTCTTTTTACAGTGTTACATATTTTCTGAATGTTTTGTACCTAGATTTGCTTTCTGTTGTTGTTGTTGTTGTTGTTTGACCAGGTTATCTATTTCATCTATTTTATCTTCAAGACCCCAAATTCTCTCTTTTGTATGTTTTAGTCTTGACCTTTTTATTTGACTACCTGGGCTCTTCATTTCAAGTTGTATTTCAGTCTGACTTTTCTTTAGTCATCCTTTTTTTTTTTTTTGCTAAACTCTACTTTCTTATTTTTAATTACTTTCCTTATTTTATTAACTGTGTTTTCACGATCTTCATTGAGGCATTATTCATGCCCTCTTTAAAGTCCTTGAAGACGCTCCTAATTGTTCTTTTGACATCCTTCCCAGGTGATTCAGCTAAATTGGTTTTCTCAGGACATATTACAATAGGGTTTCTGACTTCTTAAAGAGGCCATTGTCTGAGTTATGCATGTTTGTGTTTTTGCATTAGGATATGGACATCTGGTTTTATAATGCTTGTACAGTTTCTTGGTATAGATAAATGGTATAATCTATGTTAGGTGGGTGCCTAGTTCTTTGGTTCCTATTACCCCATTCTGACAGATGTTTAACCATAGTAATGCTGCTTCATTGTCAGTCGTGGATCCCTCTGAGTTTTAGGGGCAGATACATATTTTTAAAGGAAATATATAGTTTCCTGAAGTCATTTTGTAAGTTGAAAATGGATCTTAATACTGAAACTCATGATGTATATGTATAGTCATTGGTACCAATATTCACTCTGACTTTATTTGCAAGTCTTTGTGCATTATCTAAATTTGCTATGTTAGTTACTAAAACAATACATTTGTATAAACTAAATTTAGAACCTGAGATGGCTAGTTTTGAGCATCAACTTAAGACAATGTTCAACAACCAGCCTAGGAAAGAACATCTGTGAAGAATTTACCAGATTAGGTTGGCTGATAAGTGATTCTTAATTTAGTTTATTTAGGTGGGAAAACCCATCCTACATGTGGAAAGCATCATTTCATGGCCAGGGTCCTGGACTGAATAAAAAGTAGGGAGTAATTTGAATATTGGCATACATGCATTAATTGTTCTATGCTCTCAGGTGGGCATGTAATATAAATAAGTGCTTCCAAATTCCTTCTAACTTCCCTACAGCGATGAACTGTAACCTAGAATTATGAACCAAATGATTGAGACACACATGCACACACACAACATAAATATATATGTTGTACTATCATCTATATAACCCATATGATATATAAATATATATAAAATCATCTATATAATACATATATGTATATAAATGTATAATCAATATAGTACACATGTGATATACATAAATATATATGTTTTATAATCATCTATATAATACATGATATATAAATATATGTAAGATCATCTATATAATATATGTATGTGATATAAATATATATGTTTAATCATCTATATAATACACACACACACACATATATATATATGAAATATATAAAATTAGAAACAAGAAATGAAACCACAAACCTAACTACCATTGTGCTATCAAAAAGTGTGGAAGGGAACTAGAAAGATGATTCAGTTTTGATAGTGCTTTCTGCTACATAGTCATGACAATATCAGTACCCATGGAAAAAGTCAGGCCTCCCATCCATGTCAGCAACTCTGAGGGTGGAGAAAGAAGAGAAAGAAAAACTTGGTCTTGCTATTTTCCAGGCTAGCTAAGAAAACAAAAGCCCTAGCATCATAGATAAACTCAGTCTAAAAGCACAGTGACAGGTAGAATGTGACAGGAGGGTACTGACTCCACCTGAACTCATGTGAAAGAATTTTACTATTAAAAAAATACTATTTTTACTAATGATGGATTAAATGAAGATGGAGAGAAAAAATATTGAAAGTAGATGAGTTCAAACAGGAAGAGAGAGTGTGTGATGGAAGAGACCCGGCTGAGGGGGGAAGCAAAATGAATGGAAGTGAGAAAAACACTTGGAAGCCTGCTGTCTGGTGATTTAAAAACCATGAGAATTTGAAGGCAGATACTCCACAAGGCTAGATAGTTTTGATCTAAAAGTAATGGATCACTCAGCAAAAATCTCAGCACCACATGATGGATGGCACCATAGGAGATGTTGATCAAAGAAGCCACAGAAACACACACAAATACACACACAAAAGCTCTTATCATCCCTCTTGGTTCTCTATCACAACCATTTGATAAGACTCTATCTCTGAAGAAAGCACACCTCTTGGATGAAAAGTCCGGAGAAATCAAGCTTGGACGTAGTTGGAAGCTTCCTTCCTGCTTCTGCTGGTTTTCATAGTACCAGATGTTGCTCCCAGGTTATTTATGGTGGAAGTAAATCCAGCAACGGATCAATGGTAATACCCATCTGTGCACTTCGTGAAATACAATACCAGCTTGAAAGGCAAATTTGTCCA
The DNA here is from genome assembly GCF_903992535.2 of Arvicola amphibius. NCBI lineage: Eukaryota > Metazoa > Chordata > Mammalia > Rodentia > Cricetidae > Arvicola > Arvicola amphibius. Next base: position 53,743,635 of record NC_052052.2, on the reverse strand, counting down.
ATGGTAACAATAGGACCCATTCTACAATAGGAAATCACTGCCTATTCCTATAGCCCTGGCCCAGAACTTAAGAGGTCCTGGAGTGGTGGGTGGGGAACCGAGAATTTTAGTTTTGCGGAGCTGATATGGCATTACCTAATGTCTAAATATCTATTTATGTCCACAGACAAAAGTTATTTTCAGCTTTGATTAAAAAAGCCTTTCCTTTTGTGAGTAGAGAATAATTCAAAGATTCATACCTCACAAGATGCTGAGAATACAGAATGCTTGAGGGCTCATCCATAAACAAGACATTTCTACAAGTCATTTGAGACTCAGGCAACATTACAGAAGAAGTGGCAAAAAGAATAAAAAGCCAGGAGGTAGGAATAAATAGTGTGCTTGTTGTTTTCTAAGCATGACCCAGACACAGAAATCGTAAATTCCCAGCATCTTTGCCTACCTACACTTGGGTTTGTCCAAATCAATCGTTCTCAGTAGTCATCTATGTATGGGGACCTTACCACTTGCTATTAAAAACCACACCTCTTGGCATCTCTATGGGCCTATATCTATAGAGCTTTAGCTGCGAGTGGGAGACCTACCCTGAATGAGAGTGGCACCACCCCATAGAAGAAATGAAAGGAAAATAATGGGAAGAACTGAGCTCCAGGCACTTTGCAAAGCTCTTGAAATAGGAATTCGATTATCCCTGAATTAAGATACTAAAAACTGTAAACAAGAATTTTATACTCCATTGTAAATGCCCAATGATTCTGTTTCTTTGATTGAACCTTGATTGATATAGGCAATGTTTAAATATACATAATAAATTTTTATTTGTTTGTTTTTAATCAAATTAGTTCCATTAGTGCTATTCATATACTTCCTGCTTCATTTTTATAATTTCTTATTGACAAAAATTATACCATTTTTTCCCCTCTCGGTTCCTTCCTCCAACACCTTCCCTGTACATCCTTACTGTGTTTCAAATGCATGGCCTCCTTTATCAGGTATTAATCAGCATACCTGACTTAAATGTTTCTACACAAGAACACACAGGCATGTCACACACGCACACACTTGCACACACAGGCATGAGCATGCATGCACACATACAGAGGTAGACAGATATCTAGTAAATAAGTAACATTGTCAGTATGTACCAAAGGCAATGGAATTAACAACACAAGGCCTGCCAACCCATCCACTGGTATTCAATACATGGATGTTTCAGTTTGGGTTTTGAACGCTATCAATTCTGGATGTTATCTAATTCTAAGTTTAAATATATACTTAATGCATTGCTTACTTCTATAGTATAATAATATCTAGCATTTATCAAAAGGATAATGATCTCCATTTACTATTTATATTCAGTAATAGAAGCTTTTTGATTCAGATTTTAATATGGGAAAATTGTCAAATTACATCAGTACTATAAAATAAAACATTAATGATAGATCAAAAATAACAATTTGATTATGTTCTCTTGTCTCTAATATCTGTAGACATTGTACCTACAGAGATGCTTTTAAAGTTCTTATGACAGCCGGGCGGTGGTGGCACACGCCTTTAATCCCAGCACTCGGGAGGCAGAGGCAGGCGGATCTCTGTGAGTTCGAGACCAGCCTGGTCTACAAGAGCTAGCTCCAGGACAGGCTCTAAAGCTGCAGAGAAACCCTGTCTCGAAAACACCCCACCCAAAAAAAATAAATAAAGTTCTTATGACATTACCTTCTATGAATCACCTTATTCCTCTGAATAGTCTCAGCTTGAGGTAGTGGATACAGGAAAATTTAGTAATCTCACTCAAATAATTATTAGAGGGTCTATCAAAGTAACAATGGGCCTAAGAACAAGAGGACTGATTTGCCTGTGTATCACACTTCTTCCTTTTTGCTTCTCTCATTGTTGAATGAACAAATGAAACAACAAGATAAGACAAAATAGTTGACTAACTCACACTTAAATAAGGCATTTTGATTTATTTCTTTCTGAACATGACCTAGCTTCATTTTAAGAATTTGATTTATCAAAACTTTATGACATTCCCGGCCCCTCACAAACACGGACTCTGTGATTTCTACATGCTGTATGACAGCAAATATAATGCATTTATGCACTGCGGCAATCAAAAATACCCAAGTCCTGGTTAGAATTTTCAAGTCTGTCTTGTACATGAGTACTGCATCTGTAGTTCTCGCTGCATTTCCCTCTTGCCTTCTCTTGTGCCCTCTCTTCCTTCCTACATTCATGATTTCTTTTCAATCACTAATTTTACATATATATGTATACATATAAAATTTATTGAGCCAGTTTAGCAGTGCTCATGTGTGCATGTGTCTAGAGTTGAGTACCTACCTGGGACAGGACAAACTGTGTAGGAGCTCTTCCCCGAAGGAACCTGATTCTCCTTCTCTCAACAGTTATTGATCACCTACATCTCATTATCAAAGGGTGAGACCTTGTAGAATTTCTTCTATATGCATTGTCATGTCAACTGGTGCTGCCATTATGTCTCTCTCATTTAGGTAAGCATATTTTTGAGATCCATGAGTACAGCTTCCTCATCATATCAAGAAAACACATTTAGAACCAGATATCCTGGTCCTATATCTCTTATCAACTTCTGTCTCTCTGATCAGTGATTTTTCCTGAGGATTAAATATAGAGAATGGGTTGCAGATATAGCAAAAGAGATTACACATACCACAGTGATTCATTCTCTGAATTTTGACGAGTTTGTGGGTCTCTGTAAATCATCACAATCTGTTGCAGATGGAAGCTTCTCTGATGAATGACAGCTACAATTATCTGTGAGCATAAGAATACAAAGTCAAAATACAGTTATAAATTAACAAATGGTGCTGCCATAACTGGATATAAACATGTAGAAGAATTAAAATAGATATGAAAACATATCTATCACCATGCACAAAACTCAAGTCCAAATGGATCAAACACCTCAACATAAAGCCAGCCACAATGAACCTTATAGAAGAGAAAGTGGGAATTACACTTGAACGCATTGGCACAGGAAACCACTTCCTAAATATAACCCCAGTGGCACAGAAACTGAGAGAAACAATTAATAAATGGGACCTCCTGAAACTGAAAAGCTTCTGTAAAGCAAAGGACATGGTCAACAAGACAAAATGACAGCCTACAGAATGGGAAAAGATCTTCACTAACCCCATATCAGACAGAGGTCTGATCTCCAAAATATATAAAGAACTCAAGAAATTTGTCATCAAAAGAACACATAATCCAATAAAAAATGGAGTACAGATCTAAACAGAGAACTCAACAGAGGAATCTAAAATGGCTGAAAGACACTTAAGAAAATGTTCAACATCCTTGGTCATCAGAGAAATGCAAATCAAAACAACTCTGAGATTCCTTCTTACACCTGTAAGAATGGCCAAGATCAAAATTACATCAATTTAGAAAAACTATAAGTAGTAGATTTTCTTTAGTGTCTAGAACTTCTCTAACCATGGGAAATTGACTAAGTTTTATAGGACCAACCATGAACATTCTTCCTATAGGTTTGAGGAGCTAATAGACATTAGGCGCCTATTGGTTAGCCTTAGACTAAAGTGTCACTTTGTACTCTTTTTTATTGAGCTCCACATTTTTCTCTGCTCCCTTCCCTGCCTCTCCCCTCCACTTCAACCCTCTCCCAAAATCCCCATGCTCCAAATTTACTCTGGAGATCTTATCTTTTTCTATTTCCCATGTAGATTAGAATTATATATGTCTCTCTTAGAGTCCCCATTGCTGTCTAGCTTCTCTGCGATTGTGATTTGTGGGCTGGTTTTCTTTTTTTTTATGTTTAAAAACCACTTATGAGTCAGTACATGTGATAATTGTCTTTCTGTGTCTGGGTTACCTCACTCAAAATTATGTTTTTTAGCTCCATCCCTTGAAGTTCTCTTGCCATGATTGGTATTGCTCTAGTTCCTAGGCTTTAGAGCTGGGTAGGAGTACCTACTGCTCTTCTCTCTCAGCTGTGTGAAGAATGTTTTCTGCTCCTATGTGAGCCAGTCCTCAGGTAGGGGGCTTTCAGGGTGTGTCCAGCTGCATTTCTTCAAATCCTACATTGGATGGGTACACTATTCTTCTGCAAAGGGTTTTCCCTTTGAGTTTTAGAAAGCAACTAAGGGCAATGGAAATTGTCTATATTATTTAAGAGACTTTTGTACTCCCCTAACCATCAACCCTAAGAGAGTTTTCCCATATTATCTTAGCTTTGAAGAGAAATATATTTTAAAAATAATATAACTGATACAGAGCTACAATTCAACTCCTATATCTAAGGCACAAGTAACATTGTGGGAAAAGTGTCTGAAAGGCTGGAAGAACCTGAGATCTGAGATTTTGGTATGAGATGTGTGTTCTAAGATTCCAGAAGCTAAATCCAGAAAATCTCCACAACACAACTTCGTAAACATGAGCTAAACTAGAAAAATAACATAGGCATGCTTATCCCATCAGGGAATTGGAAAAGCTCAGGTTACCTCAACTGTAAACAAATAATTACAGGGGACCAAAAAACACTGAGAGCTGAGAACTGGAGAAAGATTCTTCCCAAGGCAAGAGTACACCAACTGATTTTTCAGGACAAAATGATCTTGTTAACCCTGCAAACAAACATACAACTAATATTATTCAGACTGAGCAGTTGTACTTATGAATTTAGGCGTGTGTGTGTACAATATAATTAATGAAAAAAGAGGCCATTAATTTGGGAGAGAGTAAGGAGAAATTGGCAAGATTTGGAAGAAGGAAAGAGAAGAGGTAAATGATACAATTATATAATAATTTCATAAAATAAAAAAGAGTAAAAACAACAAAAGGTAATATGAAGTAGGTACTTAAAATTAACTTCTAAAATTCAGTTAAACATATACTATCTTCAAATGAGGACCAGAACTCAAGAGCAAAGAATCAAGGCCCAGCTGATAAATATTCCACTGCTTTTCCATTTGTTAGTCTATGTAGCTAGTACAATTCTCATTTTGATGACATAAACCATATTGTATATAAGCAGCAACTGTACTTCACTCCCTGGAACTTACCTCCTCATACTTTATGTGTAAGTGTCTATGTAACAATCTCCATAGGGTGGTTTATTTCCCCGGACTCCAGGGAAAACTCTGTGCCATAACAAAGGGAGGATCATACTGCCTTCTTCCCTCTACACAGGAAAATACATCACAAATAGTACTTGCAAGTCTTGAACCAGAGGATGTCTTAACTACTCATAAACTATAAAATGGTTCTGATATCACCAACAGGGTAAATTTACATTTCGGGTTAGTTTAAAACTACAATATGCAAACTGCTCTTAATGGGTAAAATTGTGGATAAAAGCACTTGGCATGCAAAGGTGAGGAACTGAGTTCAGATACCTAGTCCGCACATAAACCCATTGACACAGCAGTATGTCTGGGTAATCTCAGCAGTTCTCCAACTGGATGATAGGTGGGAAGAGAAGGATGTAGTTCACGGCCAGCTAGCCTGGAGTAAGTACCAGGGAACAAGAAAATTCTCTTAAACAACTGATAGGAAAAGACTGAGTTCTGAAGTTGTTCTAGTACCTTGATTCATGTATACACACACAAACACACACACACACACACACACACACACACACACACACACTATAAAAATAATTTGTACCCATGTAAAATGTATAATCATCAAAATAAGGACTGATAAAGAGCAATAAAGCCCAAATAAAATGTATTTTATTTGAGAAGATTTCTAAATTTAAGAAAACTTTGCATGCGTAGACTAATACTGGAAGGGTGATTAAAGAAAATTTGAAGTATATTTATTAATGTGTGAAACACATATCTGTGTTCTATATAAAATATATATTCAAATTATTCTCACTCCTGATTTCAGCATGATTGTTTATTCACTATAAATCTAAAGATATACATACTCAGTCAGTTCTCAATAGTCTCAGTGGCCCGAAATAAAAATTTCTAAATCATTATTCCCAGACAGATATCTCACAAGTTTCATATAGAATATAAATCCAAATATAAGCAATTCTGAGAAAGTCAATTTTCTATGTTTTACTCAAGAGAAAATGAGATTCAAAAGTGTGAAATGGCTTCCATGAGGTTGGCTCCCAAGAGAGGCCCTTTTTCAGATTTTATGCTACCCAGCTGTCCATCTGGCCCAAGGCCTAAGTTTCATGTCTGATACTGTTTTGCCCTCTACCTTTTCCAACCCCTGGTCATCCCCACAAGAGAATGAGGACAGAAAATCCTTTTCCATCTCATCTGGGAATTTATATAACAACTTACTCCAATATTTCATTCTATTCCCATGTCTGCAAATAGCTTTAGAAGGACTGTTGGTTTTGGATCATAAGAACAGAAAGTAGCATTTGTATGTAGACATGTTCACAGGAATGGAATACACAAGTAATAGTAAATGTCAGTGTGTGTGGTCAATAACCTACATCTGTGTTTTCTGATACAAAAAAGAAAACCATGCAATTGCCTGTAATAGAGACATTCCTATTATTTTAAATGATTTATATTTGAAAAGAAAAAAATCTAGTCACATATCAGAATATCCCCATTAAGTCATAGAGCACAGAATATCAAAAACAGTTGTTCAGTTCATGTTGTCTGAGAATTCAAACATAAGTGAAGGAAGGGTACTGGAAGTATTTGAAATGTGAGTTTTAATTTTTAAAATCTTAGATTTCTTTGTAGGTTTCATTTTGTGGAGTGTGTGTGTATGATGTGCGTGGTGTATGGTGTGTGTGTGTGTGTGTGTGTGTGTGTGTGTGTGTGTGTGTGTGTTTATACCCAGGAAATGCAAGACTTACAAGGGAATCAGACGTTAGTAAGAAACTTTTAAAATCCAAACATAGCATGCCAACAATGTGTTTAATTTTTATTCTCATTTTCTAACCAATATATGGAAACCACTTCTTTTGGCAGAAGCAATTTCTTTCTTTGGCCTGATCAAAGTTAAAAAAAATTCCCTGCATGTTTAAATCCATTTCAAACTTCAAAGGAGAGTACAGCCTTGGTGTTGGCTTGGTTCTTGCAAGCAGTTGGGTAAATTGACTATGTAATGAGTCCTTGGCTGTCCCTAACCAAAACTTTGTTGGACAGGTTCATTTACAATCCTCAAACAGAATGACCTTCCATCTGGCTTTAATGGCCCCTGGATTGTTGCAAATGCGACCTGACATTTCCTTATGGGTAAGTTATTCAATTATATCACAAAACACAATAACATAATTTGGTTTCAGAGCCTAAGTGAAAGTGATCATCCTGCAGATTAAGATGTAAAATTCCTTTGCAAAATTAAGTTACTCATAATCTGATGCATACCCCCTTGTTTTGTCTGCCATATAATAGAATTACTTCCCACAGCACAGGAGCTGTAAATATTGATGACGCTGACACAGCAGAAGCAGAGTCTGGAGGGGAAGAACTTTTGAAGGCAGCTAACCGACTTTTGCTGTTGCTTCTGCAAGGAAATCACCTGAGATTTTTTTTGCTTTTATTCCCCAATGAATCGATCCATTAAGCAGTGTTTCTGTCTTTTGCCTAATAGTATTAGACACACTTAACACTGTGAGCTACGATTCCTTAATTCATTCTGAAATGTCTGCCTCGAGAAGACTATCACAGATATACTTTTACATTGGGGGTATCTTCCAGTTAGCGCTTCTAGCACTTGGGAATTAGGGAAAAGTAAATCAACATCTCATTTGTTACTCTGCCAGAGTTTTAATAATTACCTGTGCCTTCTTAATAATCTGGATAAATTTCAAGCACCTATAAAGTAACAAAGAAGCAACTCATTTTTACAATCATTTCTACAAAATGGAAAATTGTTTCTGAGCCAAATTTTTTGCCTTCAGGAAAGAAATGCTAAAGGTAGTATCTGCCAGTGAAAAGTAGAATTTCTAGGCTAATAAAGAGATTCATCCAGCATATTTCATAGTAAGGAAGTTTCATGCCCTCCTGTTTAGTTTTACATTAGCTCTTCTTCTCTGTTAAAGAATTCCCCTTTATTCTACTTTCTCCTGGTTGCTATCTATTTGGCATTCAAACAGCTTACAGGGAATGCTGCTCATCAAAGGATCTCTTGGTTGTCAAGTATGTAAAAAGTATGTATCAAGTATGATAGCTATAGAAATAATAGTAACAATAATAACGTTAAATAAAGCTTGATTTAATACATTACCTACAATGGCAAGGCCTATTTTTCTTCATCTATATCCTACAGTCTTCCCAAAGTACTGAAACATGCTAGTGATTTAATAACCAACTGTGAACTAGTAAGCGCATATTCTTGGTGAATGGTTAAGTTTTCCTTAGTAGACATCATTATTTTCTTGCTTATGATGAAGAAATTTAGGCACAGATATGTGAAATTATTTTTCCATTGCCATTGGATCCAGTAAATGGCCAAAATCCAGCACTGAAATCTGGTATTCTGATTCCACAGTCTATCCTGTGAGCAAATGTCCTCTTGTCCCTTCTTGCCCCCAGGTAGAGCACTGTTATGTATGAAGCCAAGCAAAGAGGACATTTAACAGGAAACCTTGTGGATAATAGTTCTACTTTTATGAGGGTGTGTTTGTGTGCAAATATTAGCTCCATCCTTGAAAGCTCTCAAGAAGTTTCAGCTACTAAAGAACAGTTTGAGTGAATACGAACGAATCATTTTACTTTAAGAAGTATCATTCCCACACCACTGATGTTATCAACATTTAGTTCTCACATTCTGTCTTCCCAGCTGCATCACTCACGGCTTCGGTTGTGAGATTAAAGATAATTTGCTGCATAAAGCCTTCCACCATTTCACAATATTTAACAGTTCATGTATCTTTTAACCTAATTTGGTTGTGTCTTTATAAATCTAGAATTTGCATCGGTTTGTAAAAATGTTAAGCTCATGCCAACTCAGAGACTACCAAATAACGATTCGTTTCTTTGTCATTAAACTGTGCGTCGACGTTTCAACCAAGCTATGGAGGATCTTGTCTTGTGGACCTGGGATCTGAGAATCTGAGAGAATAGGGTGGACCACAGTTTAGTGTTGTAGACAACCTTACATTACTTTCAGTGTATGTTTACACAGGAATGTAACAAAAGAAGAGAAGACTCAGGGGAGCTTATTTGAGTTCAGGAAAACATGATCGAAAACCAAGCAAATAAACGCCAGTAAGCACAAATATTGACAAAGTAGCCCTTCCCAGAACTTTCTCGGGACAGTGCAGTTGAGACACTGGGGTGGCCCACATGGGGACATGGCTGCTTGAGCACGCTTCTCCAGCACCTTTTTACTTTCATTTTTAATGTTTCTCACTGTCGGTGCCTTTTCTTTGGGAAAGTTTGTGTGGGGTTTGATAAAGGATAAAATGTATACAGTGTAGCCCCTTCTAAACAAAATAGTTCTTTGGGTTAAAAATTCCCTGCCACTGTGGAACCAGGAAATCCACTGTATTCTCCAAATTCCACCAAGAATAGGAAAGTTAGAGATTTACTAGACACACGTGATTCCCAAGGATGAAATGCTTACACTTCAGATCCCAAACCTGAGGTCGTTAAGGGCAAGAGCTCATTCTCTGTTATAAATACAGAAAAATCAGAATGGTATAGTATAATGGGAAAGAGTAAGATATCAGGACCTTCCCTTTTGGGAGCTTTATGAGGGCAACAGGCCCATATAGTAAGACTAAGAAATTGTCATATACTGCCTGCTCTCCAGAAGAAGTCCTTTTCCCAAGGTCAGGCATTTGGATTAGGGTCTCTGTTCCCTGGGGCTTGATAAAAGTTCCTGCTATGCAGACTTGGTTAGCTTGGGAACTTGCTAATTAACTCATTATGCAGACAAGATTGGCTTTAAACTCAGAAATCCACATGCTTCTTCCTCCCAAATCCTGGGATAAGAGTTGTGTACCACTTTAGAACTATCTAAGTAGAGAAGAAAGGAAAAGAGGGAGTGAGAGATATTAATGACATCGCCAAATATCTGTGCCATCAAACTACCTATGTAATTTCCAACTTAATATCTACAGCCAGATCACTTAGAGATTTTTTGCCTGATTGTACATCTTTCCCCTCTATATTCCTAAGCAAGTCATTGAGATGCCCGATCTTTGTCTATAGTCTCATCCACAAAGACAGTGCCTATTAACCAGTCATAGTGTTACTGATTTCCAAGTTTTTATTGCCCAAAATATTTGTTCTTTCCTCTCCTTGGACTTGTGAGAGAGTATTTACTATGACTGAGTTGAGTCTTGCCAAAACAGGCAGTCAATATAAACCAGTCCATAGAAAACAATTGAGAAGAATAAACAAATGAGTTCAATAATGGGGTTATTTTCAAAATAAGCATTTTGAATTTCATACCATTTGACCTGCTTTTTCTTGCCATTTATCCTGGTTTCTTCAAACTGTCTCCAGATATTTCTCCTCTTGACTTGCCTGCCATCACACCTTTAGCAAGAACTAAGACCAGATTCCTAGAGTAAGTGTGTTTATTATTATTATATTCTCACTTAAAACTTCTATTACTTTATATTTTCTTAATTTCTTTTCTCATTTTGCTTTTCCTTTGCTTTTGGCAATACATCTACAGTGAGCTGTTAGTCCTATGAGAATCTAAGTTTCTGATCATTTATTTTACATTTCAAGGACTTAAGAATCAATCATAGTACAATTGCTGGTGTCCTCAGTGAAGGAGGAACAGAATTCACCACATAATAACTCTACTATAGTAACAATGAGTTAGTGTACTGCTGTAGAAACAGAGAAGTTATCTCTTTATTTATTAAGATCACAATGACACACCCCAAATAGGCCTGTTCTTATCTCAAAATTGCAAGTTTTAATGTAAATATAATCTCTGAATCATTATTGCAAATTTATTCTAGAGTATACTTTAGAAAAATTTTGTGATGTTATGTTTAGATACAATAATTAAAATTTCTTAGAAAAGAGGGTTTTTTTACAAAAACAATTTATAATGATTTACATTCAACTTTATACCTTATTGACAAAAGGTTAAATCTCCTTCTCCTATCTTTCCTCCCTCCCTCTTTCTCTCTTCTCTTTATATACAAATGCATACAATATAAACCAACCTATATTTCACTATAATCAAGTATTCTGTCTTTTTCTTATCTTTAAATGGCTTCTAAGCTTTTAAATCAGTAAGGAAAAAATTAAGCAAACACTGATTTTTCCTTTACATTTTTAAATGAAAGGGGCTATCCCATTCACATCTTAATTGCTTCATTATATTTTTTATAGAGCACCTGAACTGCTTGGTAGCAGTTTAATTAAAATGCAGCTTGTTTTATAGTTAACGAAAATGCAAAAAGCACATATCCTGCAGCACAATCAATCATATTTTTCTCTGCTGCAGACTCAAAGTCAGTAACACCCAAGCAGATTAATAAGGCACTGAAAGAGTTGAGCGCCATCAGAATTTAGATGTGCACATCTTCTGGGACCCGGGCCTCCTTTGAATGTTACCATGATCTTTCCTTGAATTCACTGCAGCATTTAATGAGTTGCTGGCTGAATGACTGTATATTCACTAGTTTTGTATGTTACAGGAGAAGGAAAATTTTCAGCAAAGCAACATTTATCAGTAGGCACAATTTCACACTGTATTTAAAGTTGGTTTTGTTGTTATTTTCAGTAGAATTTATTATGAAGCTGAAAGACAGTACTGAGACTTTCTTCAAGACAGCTTTGCTCAAGAGCCTTGATTAAATCTATTATTTAGGCGTGCTTACATCTCTGTCTAAACAAAATATTTCTTCCCAGGAGATAGGTGATACACTATACTTTTGTATGTCCATGAGAAAATCATTTTAAGTATGTTTATAATGAAAAACAGTTCTTGAGCTATTGAAGAACACTGAGGAACCATGTCTAGAAGTTTCTAAAATAGCTATGTAGCAAACAACAGGATCCTTTGCTTTAGCCCTCTTCTGTTTTAATGCACAACAAAAACATAAAGCCCCAAACCACAATTACATCCTCAATATACTGCAGGCCTAAAGGGAGCGTACAACAAGCTTATCTTTTTCATTTTTCTATTTAAAATTATATGAAAACTGCCAGGTTCTTAATGTTATATTGGAAACACTGGAAACTTTTAAAGACCTTGATCCTTTTGCAGTGTTTACACAAATCTGTAGTAAAGTATTCAGTCAATTGCTTCTAGAAATATCTCCAAAAGATTTCTAGTTCTAACATGGCTGTGGTCAGGTTTGATAAGTTTAGACATCACAATAATTGGCCAGATATAGATATAATGCATACAATATAGGTAGATATAAATAAATAATGTGATACCAAGAGCAAAAGAGAGTTTGTTATTAAAATATGTAGATTATTGGAGGAGCATCTATGCAAGTCTCTGACCAGTACAACATTGTGTCAGATGTTCTGTTATTAATAAATCTATCAGTCTGATTTATTAAAAATGCCACTGTGCGAGGATATTCACAGAGTGATGGAAGTGTCAGGCAAATGCTGTACAATTCACCCACTCTTTAGTTGGTTCTGAATTTTAAGAATTTTAAAGTAATAAGGTTAGAATACTGCTAACATGCCCTCCTCTCCCTCCTAATAAAAAATACACACATACATACTTAAAACGTGCAAATACACACACCATGTGAGCATAAGTCAATAGAAAAGAAAAGATGTACAACACTTTAGGACTAGGATTCATGCACATTTTCTCATTCCAGAATAAACTAGCATAAAGGGCAGCATCTCCAGGTGTACAGCTAATTGTCAGGGAAAGAAAATGGACCCTAGCATGGAAGTGAATGGCAGCCAGGAAGATGAATCCATACAGTGAGGAAGGCCACGTGGGAACGTAACGGAAGAGGCTGCAGGTACCCAGTTATCAGCCTTGGCAGGAGTCGACAGACACTGGACAAAGGCAGGCAGAATTACTGAACTTCCAGAAGCAGAGTGGTCTTCCAGACTGCTTTCTGGCCTGCAGAACTACAAGAAAATACATTTTGAAAAATAAACCAGTAAATTTATTGTTGTTACAGTTGTCCTACCCAGTACAATTAGAACATAGCTTCTTCTCATAGATGCTGTGCCCTTCAATGAATCTGCACACACATAAAAATGTTGATGTTTAATTAATGCAACTGAGTTTGGTTATTAATATGTAATAACATACAAAAAAACTTTAGCATGGCACTGCCGCTTTTGAGAATGTATCCCTTTATAAAATCTTGTAACTGATGTTACCACTTATTCTTGGACCCGCTCGGTGCCTTTATTCTGCATCATGGAAGTCCTTAAGCAGATGGGGACAGTACAGCCCAGATGTGCTGTGAGCTGGCTTTTACAGCTTCTGGCCATACTCCTAAACTCATGCCGAGCAGCTCCATTTCTCCCTTCACTGGTGCCGACTCATGTCCTCTCATCCCTCCTTTCTTTGTTGACATCACAGGGCAGGCCAACACGATGCCATTCTCTCTCTTGCTCACCATTCTTTATTTCCTTTCTGTCTTTGTTTTGTTCTTTCAGAGTGCCCATCAAATCTTCCGTGTCTCCTCCTGTTTCCCCATAATAAGCCTTTCATTCACAGGTATTTTCATCCAGCTATTGTGTTACTCTGCCCACATTTCAGGTTTTCAAATAGTTTATTTTTTTAATACCTAACTTGATGCTACTACTGTTTTCCTTAGCCAACAAATAAGTGATGAGAACCAGTCTGGGGGAGAGAAGGCTTCCTCTTTGACTTAGAGGAGTGTTTATATATCACTTCACTTAATATCCAAAAACAGTAATCAAAGTTCTAAGCACTTTATGCTGTATAATTTATCTTAAACAACTCTGCGGAATTTATACTACAATTGTTATTTTTCATCGTTAAGTAATAGTTTTATTATTTTTTTTAAATTTCATACATGTATACAATATACTTTTATCTTATCGATCCCCACCAATCCCTCCAAATTTCCCCAGAATGTATCAGCTCATCTCAAAGAGGCCATGAAATTGAGACTATATAAAGGAATATATAGGAGGGGCTGAAGGGAAGAAAGGGAAGAGACTGGATAATGTAATTGCAGCTTAATTTTCAAAAATGAACCTTTTTGGCCAAGGTTGTGAGTAGCACAAATATTACTGATATGTACTTAAGCACTTAGAATGTAATTGGTATCCTCTTATATCAGACAAAGAACTGAAGGACCAAGTATTCTGTGATTTGTTCAAATGGATCATATATGTTGCCCTCTCATGCCAAGGGTTGGAACTGGTCACAATCTACATGCTTTGGTGCTTTATCGACATAAGGGCTTTCCTGGAATGATCTAGGAGTGAAGACATAGCCTCAGGTTATTCTTCAGTGTCCCTGTGAAAAGGGAAATAAACAGACAAGCTTTCCCAAGAGAAATGATCTCCCCCTGCTCCAGAAATCCCAACAACCTGTGGAAGAGGAAAGTCGATCTCCAATCACTCCCTCCTCCCTGCATTAGTGTTGCTTGGTTCTCTTTTCATTTTCTCATCCCAGGATCAGGCCAAGTGTTCTTAACCAAAGCATTCATCAGAGATGTTTCCTTAAAGGAGGATTTCTTTCTACTTCTGATCCCAGTTGTCGCAGATTCTGTCTGCTTGCCTGGTTTGAGAGTGCAGTCGCACCTGTGGTCATAAGAAGGGGAGGAATGACTGCATTTACGTTTCCATGTGCCATTTCTGTTCCTCCTGTCTATCGCTGTCTCATATACCCTAGTCACTTCTGCAGTCTTTGCAAGGAGGCATGGCGAGATGCGTGTGTTTAAATTGTCATCGTAACTAGGATTCTCAACAGTCTGCCTCTTTAAACTGATTTCTCACAACTACTGGCAGCTTTCCTTCGCGTTCTGACACTCTGCAAGCTTTATATTGCTTTACATTCACAAACAAAACTTTATCAATCATTTGAGTTGTCACTTCTGAAGTAAGGAATCCATTTGCTCTTTCAGTGATGTGCATAATTTTCAATGAATATTTGCATGGATATTTATTTGTATATCTATTTTTAATCTTGCCAAATGATTGTTAGAAAGCAGTTTTTTTTTTCCATTTTCCTCTCCACTGTGTGCTGATAACTCAATAAATGAATGAACACACAAACATTACTTAAAACTATTCTGCCATTTTTGCCTCATTTATTCAAGGAATCTTACACTAAACATGCTTTTTCCTTAACCACAACCTCCTTGAATAACTGCCCATAATTAAAATATAGGATTTTTTCATACTACTAATTCCCAAATTGGGTTAAATATAAGAGTGAAAAGAATTTATTATGAAAAATAATTCTGATTGCCCTGAAGGTACCAAATCAGAACATGGAAGTAAAGACAGAAGTGATACTTATATGTTTTAAAGTTCTTAAAATATTGACTTTAGCTTCAAATTCAATTTATATTGAATTAGGAATAACTTAAAGTGAAAGAGCCTAATTTTTCATGGATTTAGGTACAATAGCCAATGATGAACCTAGCTATGATTATTTTGTTGTTGTTTGTTTTTCTTTTTGAGACAAGGTCTCTCTATATGGTCCTTGTTATCCTGGAAGTAGCTGTGTATTCTAGGCTGGCCTCAGACTTGCAAAAGATTTTCCTCGCTCTGCCTCCCAAATGTTGTAATTAAGTGCATGTGCCTCCACACTAGACACTAGGCATTTTAAAATTAGGTCTTTGAGTGCCTCATAAAATGTATTTTGAGTATATTGCCCCTCAGCAAACTCCTGCCAGCTCTGCTGTTCTCTTCTTTGTCCCCAAAATTTTGTGTCCTTTTTTTTCTTTAAATATTCCAAGTATTTCATGCTGTCCACACACTCTAAGATGAGTGCCATCCACTAGAGCATGGTCAGCTTACCAGAGGCTACATATTAAATAAAAAAGTCCATCTTCCAGCACCTGTCCATGGCCAACCTTCCCTCTTCATACTAGAATTTTGTCTGGCTTAACTGCTATGAGTTCTTCTTATGTGCAACTGCCTTATCACATTTGGAAGATATACCCTTCTTTCATCTAGCACTTCTGACTCCTGTTGTATTTCCACCCCCTTTCTCTATGCTCCTTCAACCTTTGAAAGCAAAGGTGCTATATAGCTACCCCATTAACAGCTGAGGGCTCCACGGTCTATTATTCTCTACACTCTGATGAATTTTGCATCTTTATTATTTATTCTTCATTTACTGTGGGAAGAAGTTTCTCTGATGAGGCTTGTGAAACGGACTGATCTATGGGTGTTATGTTAGTCATTAGGAATCAGTTTAATACTATGTCCATTTAGCAGACCAATAGTAGCAAGTATTCCCAAAAGGTCAAAGCTAATCAGGACATGGATTCTTGACTAATATTGATAAATGTGAGTTTAATCTTCTGTGATAGGCCTTATCCAATCAGGAAAAGGTTGATTATTCCCATGACACTCTATTTATTTATTTATTTATTTATTTATTTATTTATTTATTTATTTATTTTAGACAGAGTTGCTCTGTGTATCTCTGGCTGTCCTGGAATTCACTCTGTCAACTTGGCTGGTCCCCAACTCACAGAGATTTGCCTGCCTCTGCCTCCCTTAGTGCTGGAATTAAAGGCATATTTCACCACTGCCCAACTCCCATGACATTCTTAACAATCATTCTCCATGAATGTTTAGATCATACACATTTGGCTAGTGTTGAATGAACTAAAACCTCTTATGAGAAATGTTCTCACTAATAATTTGGTCAATTCTTCAGAATATTTTCAATATTATACTTGAAAGTACAGTTTTGCTTATGAAATGTAGCTACTATTACATAGTACACCGCTGAGAATTAGAAACTCACTTATATGGCCTTTTAAATTTCCCACAGTCAGGTGCAGCACTTGTAAAAGAATAGTATTGGTTGTTACTCATCAGTCTTTATATGCAGAGCTGATCACATCTTGCTTAAAAGGCAAGTTATAAGTAAATATAGGGAAACTTCATTTGCTTGTTATTCCTAACTTCTAAAATATACTAACATAATGCTTAATGTAAACTGGATTTCAATGACATTTTACTATAAAACTTGAAAAGTCTAATACATTTAGTCACGTTTTGATGTGAGATCATCACTCATGCTTTTTCTTTGACTGCTAATAGCCTCTGTTAATAGTCAGGAGACAGCCAATTATAAATTTCTGCATCTCTTTAATACATTAACTAAATAATTAATGTCTGGGAATAAATAGCTTTTAAAAAGCTAAAAATGAAAGAATAATTGGAGAAATTGAAAAGCAAATATAAAGTGAGAAAAAAAATGGATCTTCTAAGCGGCTGAAGTTGACATCAAGCAAATGGAAATATACTGTTAATAAAATACAAAGCATCACACAGCAGTTAGCATGTCTAGATGCAAAAAACCACAGCAGCACACTGCAATTCAACAACACGGTCTTCATGCAGGAACCAGGTCTACTTTTCTGGAAATTTAATAATCATCTGTTTGACAATGTTGGAGAAAGAAAAAATGGGAAAGGAAATTGAGAGAGAGAAAGAGAGAGAGAGAGAGATTCAGGTTTGGACTCTTACTGGTCAGTTTAGATCAAATCATTAGGATCTTTAAAGTGATTGACTAGATATTTAAAAGCTTCTGTAAAATTTTAGTCTTTTGAACTTCATTTATAGCTTTTATTTGCATATAGTTAAAGCACAGAGAAGCAATGTAACATACAACAGTCATATACCAAATTCTGAGGTTCTCAGCAAATCTCTTAGACCATCTGTCTCTCAGTCTGACTTCTGTGTACGAATGCTGTTAGCAGAACCGGACACACAATTGAATGAGATACATACTGAAATGTACAACTTCACGCATTGACTTAGATTAAAAAATGTTAAGTAGTACAAAGTTCTGTAGTGAATGAGCTGCGGGCAGGCCTGCTTTTCATCCTGCCCGGCTCCCGCATGGTTAGCTTAAAACCCGAAATAACAACACACAAATTGTATTCTTTTAAATACTGCCTGGCCCATTATTTCCTGCCTCTTACTCACATCTTGATTAACCCATATCTAATAATCTTTGTAACACCATGAGTGGTGTCTTACCGGGGAAGATTCAGCATGTCTGACCTGGTGGCTTGCTCCATCGCATCTAGTTTCTCTCTGAGGAGAGGCACGGCGGCAGTCTGTCTAACTTAGGAGAGGCGTAGCATCTGACTGAGCCATCTACCTCACTTCCTTCTTCCTGTTCTGTCTACTCCGCCCACCTAAGGGCTGGCCAATCAAATGGGCCAGGCAGTTTCTTTATTAGCCAATGGGAATCCTCCATCAACAAAGCATCATTTTGGCATTCTAGTAAGTGAGAGTGAGAGTCTGAGTGGATGATTCTGGGAAGACTGTGTCTGCACTGTTAGCAGTGTTCCAGTCAGCTGCTGGGAGAGAACAAGGAGGAAAAGATAACATGCTAATTCTTCTGCACTGGGAACCAGATCTCTAGACTACCATTTTCTTTGTTTCTTTTTCTTTTTTGTGTGTTTGTTTTAATTTTAGGGCTTATGACAATAGTCCTTTAGTTTATCAAACCTTGGAACATACACCCAGAACTGTATATAATTTTTCTGGGATCTGAAGGTGTATTCCACTTCTTCTGAGCCATAACAAAATATATCCAGCCTGCAGACAACCTGACTGGAACATTTTGATCTCCACAATTCCAAAATCTGTCTACTCCAATTGTCCTGTATCATCTGTCTATCATCAGTCATCTAACTACCTGTTTATATGTCTGTTTGTCTATCAGCCTACCCACCATGTAGCCAATTGTTTTCTTCCTATCCAATTCCATGGTATTCTTTGTTCAATTCTTTCTGGAGAAAAAGTAACAGAAATGCACCAAGGTGTTTATTTCTGCAAAGCAAGAACTCAGCAAGTGGCAGAAATTAACAGTATCAAGTGTCAAGGTAACTAAAATGCAAACATAACAGAATTTCTCAACTATCTACTTAACAACAGAGAAAATTAATTTACTTATGCTAGGCTTATAATGGCTCCCCAAAGGCATCTATGTTATAATCCTAGATACTATGAACATTCAACTTACATGACAAGGAGGAATTAAGGTGGTATGTGGAATTATAGATGTCAATCAGCTTAATTTGAGATGAGGATAATATTATAAATTTTCCAGATGGAACCATAGAATGATTAAATCTCTTGCTAATTGGTTTTTTACTATAAGGTGTCAGCAATAGACTCTATTTGAGTGAGGAAGTTATTATGGTCACCCTCCTTCCTGGAAGTGAGAATCAATGAGCCCCTCATGGAGAACAGGAGTGGGAGATGCTAAATAAAAGGACAGTATTTATAACTATCACCCCAACCCCTGCTTCCATTTTCACCTCAATTTGACCATGATCCTATCTTTCTCCCATTGAGTCTTTTATGTTTATCTAAACTGGTTTTGATTTGTAACTAAATATTCAAAAACAATGGGGAAGTTCTAAATAAAAGTTCTGCTTGTCCCTAAGCAGAGGTCTTGTAGTTGTCTGTTAATATACAATTCTGAGAACTCTTTTCTACTGGGCCTTTTTCTGTGATTAATGATATTAAAGTGCATTATGGCTTTTATTGCAAAAGATCATGTGCCAGCTGATTAACTCCTTCATTTTCTAATGGTATTAATGCATTGCTCAAACTGAGAGGTAGGACCAAGGACTACAGGCACTTTTCTCAATAGCTTTATACAGTTTCTAATTCCACAGAAGATGAAATCTGAGTTCGTAGTTTTGCATAGAACTTGAAGTTTCGGGACTACGTGGTACCAATTCATCTTCTTTACTCTAAGATCATTTTGTGGAATCCTTAGCTGGGTAACTTTAAGGAAATTTAAATTCCTCTCACCAATGTGAGTGTAAATGCAACATTCCCTACATAATGAAGACTGCTGCTCTTCTCAGCAACATTTTGGCTGTTGAACTAGTTTCTGAAGACAATAAGAATATTAGCAACACAGTTGGAATGGGACTGATGGAACATGAGACCAAACCGGACTCTCTGAATGTGGCCGACGGTAGAGGCTGACTGAGAAGCCAAGGACAATGGTGCTGGGCTTTGATTCTTCTGCATGGACGGGCTCTGTGGGAGCCTTGTCAGCTTGGTTGATCACCTTCCTGGACCTGGGGGGAGTTAGGAGGTCCTTGGACTTAACATAGAGTAGGGAACCCTGATGGCTCCTTGGCCTGGAGAGGGACGGAGGGGGATATGAGTGGAGGGGAGGGGAGGGAAGGGGGAGGAGATGGAAATTTTTAAATAAAAAAAATAAACCATGAAAAAAAGAATATTAGCAACAACTAAGAAGCATATCACAAGTTTTTTTGTGGCCATTTTATGTGCTTCCTTTTTGTTCCTTTGGGGAGAGAATGTCCCTGGTTTGATATAATTTGATATATCACCACTAAATATGACACTTTTCATTGGCAAATAATAGCACAGCCAGAAAGTCACCCCCACCACTCCCTCATGGAACCCATCTCAACGATTACCATAGGAAAAAAAAAAGATACGTCATCTCTATTCAGAGGTACAAAGAAAAGCACCAAACTGAAGGGTAGGGCAAGTTCTTGAGTTCTCTACCATTAGATACTATCTCATTTAGACTAGTCATCTTCACTTGATGACCAATCTTCATCAAACAAAATATGAACCTAAGTCAAGACATATTCAAGTGCCTATTTCCCTGGGCTTCCATTATAAAAGCATTTATGTCAGTAAAACTTAGATTAAGTTTGCCATGCTTGTCTCCTGCTAATCTATCTGTTTTTGCAGGTGGATTGATCATAAACATAGTGAATGTGGATATGGGGCTATTTCTGACTCTGTGATATAGACTACATTTGACTTAAATATTCCATTTTGAAATTTACAGTGTTTTACAAAATAGACTTTAGAATTAGTATTGCTAAAGTTTTCAAACCTCTCCTTACATTGAATTAATTTAGAAAATATGTTATTTGAAAAAGCATATATTAAATGAACAAATAATATCACCATATAAATGTTATTATGACCATTCAGTATTTTGAATCACTTATCGCTAATATTCAGTCATTTTTCTGATGTCCCTAATAATCCTTCTATGTGTATTTTTCTCCAATACTTGGCATGAACTTCCATATCCATTCTATATTCACTACAAATTATCAGTTGTGCATACTAAATTTCTTCATGTCTCTGTTTGTCTTGAATTCTTCACATTTAATTTTTCTGTATATTGCAGAAGCAATGTTAGTTGTATTCTTGCTGCATCTTTCTTTTCTTGCATTCCTAGTTATTTCTTCTGCTCTAGCAGTGTTGTTTTTTATGTTTTCGTCAGAATCTAGTATTCTGGTTCTACTTACAGATTTTAGAATTGTAGTTTGTTTTTTGTTTTTGTTTGTTTTTTTTTCTTTGTTGTTATTTTCCTTGAAACAAGATCACATGTATCACAGTCTGGTCCCAAGCTTGCAACAGAGTCAAGGACAAGCTAGAAGTATTTGATCTTCTCATTTCTTCTCTTAGTGCTGAGTTTACACAATTCCAACGAATAAAATACAGAGCTTCCTGTGTTCATGATAGACAAACTCTACACACTGAGTCACATGTCTAATATCTACCATTGTGTTCTTCTAAAGCAAATCTAGCAACCCTTGTAGCAAAAAAATAGAAAATACAATTACACATAATATAAATTTAACCTATTCCTTTCTTCATGAGATCATTAATACACACAGTATGATGCAGGTCTTAATGTGACCCACAAGGATCCAGAAGGATGGTAAACACTAATTTCAAGTCAGATAAATATTTACTTCATACTCTAAGCAGTAATTCAATGTGAACTACTTTAGATTTTGTTAGTTGAATCATTTCAGCATGGCTCAGAAGTTCTTCAGGCTGGTTCCTGAATCCTTTTGACTTAGCAAAGGGTATATATATATATATATATATATATATATATATATATATATATATATATATATTGCACTAGTCATTTTAAAATACTTTCTTCCTTTTGATTTAACTTACTTTTAAAAACATGTCATTTTCTTATTATAAGAGTTTTTAAAATGTAAATTTTGTTCCTGACACTTGTGAGCAAATCTTTTAGCCTAATTGTTACTGATTTTCAATTTATTGTTAATTTATTTTATTTTTAGCTTACTGTTGCTTATGAGCATGTATCTGTGTGGCTATGAGCCCTATGCATGTGGGCACCAGCGGAAATCCAAACAGTGCCACAGACTCCCGTGAGGCTGTAGATAAAAGTGCTTATGAGCAGGCCCTCTGGCAGAGCAGTCTGTGCTCTTAACCACTGAGCAACCTATCCAGTCCTGAGTTTTGACTTCTTAATAGTGCTTTGTGAAGCAGACGTGTCTTTAATTTTTCTGTTCATTGAAAACGGCATACATGTGTACAATGTATCTTCATCTTTAAATGTCAATCAAACATAGCAGACATTTCCCCCTGTGCTCAAGGTTATGAATCTTATTTAATAAGTCTAATTCTAGTCTAATAATAGAAATATTTTCTTTCAAGGTGATTTTAAAAGAGGAGTTGTGTAACTTTATACTCTATATTTAAATCAGTATCAAAAACTATTTCTCCTTTATTTGTTTTATCATTCTTTGGCATTCCCATGGGCTTGCCTGGAATACACATAGTTCACAATAGACTCAGACTCACAGTAATCTCCCTGCTACAGTCTTCTGTGTGTCAGAATTACAGATGAGTATGAATGCATGCAATTTAGTGACCTATTTCATTTCAACTTTCATTTATGATTAAGACCAGGGTCAAGATTATTTTTTTGCAGTCATTAATTTAGCAAGTAGATAAAGCTCAGAAAACAGGTATCATGTTGACTCCCCTGTAGGTTTGCACCTTTGTAGTAGAGCCAATATTCATCTATTGATACCTACTCTACAAAAAAGCTTTAAGAATACCTCAGCAATTTGGCAGTGGTGGTACACATCTTTAATCCCAGCACTAAAGAGGCAGAGCCAGGCAAATCTCTGTGAGTTTGAGACCAACTTGGTCTAAAGAGTGAGTTCCAGGACAGCCAAGGTAGTTGTGCAGAGAAACCCTGTTTTGAATAGCTCAGTACAATCAAATCAATTCCTAACTGTTATCTTCTGGAAACACAAACTACTCCAAGCCATCTGTGGGTAGGGAATTCTCAGGTAGTACCCAGGGGCAGGTGTAGGACTGTCTTGTTTCTGTTACTTTTGTCAGGGTGTTGGATATTTTCTTCACTTTATTACTTAATATCTAAAGCTAGTGTTTTTTATATATTTCTTGGTTTCTGCTAGGAAATAAATCTTGTCCCCTTTCTCCAAAGGGGCAGGAATCTAAATATATTCTGTTTAATTTACTATGTGACAGTTTTTCTTAGATAAACTCTCAAGGGTTTTTGTTAGAAATGAATCAGTAATTAATATATTTTTCTTTAAAACACTAATTCTAAACATATATGTCCTGTTTAATAAAGAAAGGAAAATATTGTCCTACTTTCTAGCAATTTGGAAATAGTTATTTTATTGGATGGATTAACTTTCAGTTTAAGATATCTGAGATGCCTAACACCACTAAAAAAAATAGGGATTATATAACCTTAAACTTGTGGAAATATCACTGCATCCAACACATACCTAATTGTTGAGACAGGAGTAAAGATAATCAAGAAGTGAAAATAATAGAGAAGCTGGGGAAAATAGCATTTTACCAGGGACTGTGGGCAAGAGTATTTGAGAGTTCAACTTTAAGGTAATTAACCTGAAATAGTTTTAAGCAGTTAAAATTCTATTGATTAACAATCTAGCACACTTTCCTTTGTATCACATAGCTTCCTTAATGAAGATTCTAATAAGCAACTTGTAAAATGTTTCTCTACCACAAATGACCCCGATTTGTCATTTCCTACAGAAGAGCAGCTCTTGTCTAAAATAATTGAAGCACTTCAACACAAACAAAGGGAAATATTCATAAACACAAAGCAGAATATTAAATGAAGAAAACTCTCTCTAAAAGTCATCTGTGTTAAAATGTTTCATTCATTTATGTTTTGGTTGTGTGAGACAGGGTCTCATACAATCTGTTATTCTTGTAGTGGCTATAATATGGCCAAAAATATCCTCTTGAGTCCACCTCCCTCCAGAATATAGGGATCACAGGTCTGTGATATACACTCAGTAATCAAATAGCAAAAATGTCAATTTATGGTCATAAAATATGAAAAGTAGGTTGATTGATGATTAAGTGCCTTAAAGTAATAATAGCATGAAAGTTAATGCATCCTTTAATGCTAACTGCAATAGTAACATTTCTCAACTCTATGATAAATACCCACCTAGTTTGCTTTCTATTTTGTAACACACACATGACCAAAAGCAACTTAGGGAGAAAAAGTTTATTTGGCTTACACATCTGGATCATTGTCTATCACTTAGAAAAATCACTGAAGGAGCTCAAGAAAGAACAAGGGCAGGAACGATAGCTCACATTTTGAGTGTACAGTTCACGCAGCTAGGAAAGTCTTAGCAGTAAGCAGCAGGAATAAGAGAGATCTGTTTGCTTTGTATTTGTTTAGGAAGAAAAGAAAAAAATGATGTAAGTTTTCACTCATCTTGTGTCCTCCATTGTAGTGATTAGGCAGTGGGATGTGTCCCGCCACCCAGCTAGCTTAGCCCCTGAAATAGCAACACACAAATTGTATTCTTTTAAACATTGTCTGGCCCATTAGCTCTAGCCTCTTACTGGCTAACTCTCTCTTGCTTTAACCCATATTTAGTGATCTGTGTAGCACCACAAGGTGGTGGCTTTCCGGGAAAGATTCAGCATGTCTGACCTGGTGTCTGGCTTCATGGCAACTGTCTCAGGTTGGAGAATCATGGCGACTGCCCAGAGAGGAGAAGCATGACGATGGCCCAAGCCATCTGCCTCACTCCCAGCATCCTGTTCTGTCTACTCCACCCACCTAAGGGCTGGCCTATCAAATGGGACGAGGCAGTTTCTTTATTAACCAGTGAAATCAACTCAAACACAAGACCCTCCCACATCACTCCATCTTGTTCAACATGGGATGCCAGCCTGTGGAATGCTGTCTGCTACCTTCAGGTCACCCTTCTCAGGAAATGTCCTCACAGGCTCTCAAGGGCTTGTTTTCTATGTGCTTCTGTGTTCAGCCAAGTAGCGATATTGATTAATTATCAACACATTCCACCTTTGGAGATGACAAAGTATAAAACTTTGGCTTCCTGTTTTATAACATTTAGACTTTAAATTTATATGTAAGTGATGGAGTTAACAGTACAAATAGATGAAGACTCAATGACAGGGAAGGACTAATTTTTGAACCTAGTAATAAAAGCCTTCGAAGGGAATAAAAATCTTAGAGACAACATTATAAAAGGTATTAATTGATGTGGATTAACCCCAATTAAATGATTCATTTACAAAATCCTTAGGAATATGGACAGCGTTTCAAAGTGCATGGTATTAGCAATGTAGTGCATATAAGATTTCACATAATGTAAGTTAAATTGTCACATGAAGTCACCTTCGCTGGGTTGCAAACCGAAAACATTTTTATTTTAATACATGCAGCCTTCTTTTATGGTCCTGATGAGCTATCAAGGTCCAATTTTCTTCCAATTGCACAGAACAAAGAAATTCTCCAAGGAGCTTCTTTTGAAGATTAAAGCACAGAAATAATTGTACTAATGTCCTTTTATTTTATATAACAGTATGCTTAGGAAAGCCTACCTCCTTCATGAATGTCAGCATGGTCCAAACAGAAACACTTTGCCAGTGGCACAATGTGAAAATGCCCTGGTCATGTCCGCAGGAGGGAGCCGGCGTGCTGACACTTTCTCCGTAAGTACAGTGGGCTTCAACACAAACCACTAGGCGAGCAAACCTGGACTCTGACACACACTTCGGTTATGTCCATTCAGTAACTTAACCTGCACCTCACTTGCCCTTTTGCAGCTTTGTGACCAGAGATTGCTTGGCGGGTTTATTTCACATAAGAAGGAACAAAGGATCCCTGAGACCTGAAAGAGATCTGATGCCTGGTGACAGAGAAGGATGGGTTTGAGGGGAGAACTGTGGGTATGGTTGATAGCTAAGTAAGGTTTCCTGTTGAAAAATTCTACTTAAAGTTTTGGAACGTCTCTTCGAAGATTAGCACATTAAATTCAAGGCTTTGTAATAAAGAGAATGCATAAGACACAGAGAAAGTTCCATGGAAGTCACAAGATTCTCTACATATGTTAATTTGTTCATTAAGTAGTATAAGAAAGGCTCAACACTCATGATGCAATTTTTACACACACACACACAGACATATATATATGCACACACATACACAAATACTCCATAAAAACACAAAACCAGAAACCATAGTGAGTAAGCAAAACACAAGTAAACACACACACACACATACACACACATATTATACATATATACATATATATATATATATATATATATGTACATATATATGTATAATGTGTGTGGGGGGGGTAACTTTGCCCTGGGCATAGAGGTTTTTGACTCCTCATTAATAAATGTAGAAGGTTCATTTTTTATTAAGATACCCAATATAATTTTATCTTTTTCTTTCCTATCTCCCACCCCCTACAAAATCCTCCCAACTTCCCCACCCACTCTACTTCATGGTCTTTCCTTCTCAAAAATTAAGCAAATAGAAAATGAAAGCAACCAACCAAATAAGCTCTCTCGAAATAATAAATACAAAAGAAATGTGAGGTCTTTGTCAAACCTTTCCCACAAAGTTAAGAAATCCATGTGAAGGAGAGAAGAGACAGAACTGGTGGGTGGCTCTGAGTAAACAGCATTTTACAGACACTGCAGAGCTGATGTGCATATGAATTTTCAACTTTTGACAGCTTTACCAAGACCTACACAAGTTGAAACCAGACAAAATGCTAGCACTGCAAAGTAAAAACGGACACAAGTCTCAAAGCTAAGAAATAATTTGCAATTCATGTGGAAATAGGTTTCCAAACACTCCCATGGATAAGAATCCTCAGATTATTCTCTAATTTTCAATTTTATTACTTGTGTGCATGTGCGTTTCTTCCTCAGTGTATTCTTACCTGTTGGGGAGGGAAAATCAGGTCAATAATAAAATTAACAAACCAGAAATAAACAAAGCAAATAGACATAGGGAGTAAAAAAATGATCAAAACAAACAAATGAATGAAACAAAAATGCCAGAGAAACACATACACATGCAGAAATATGCACACACATACACAAATACTCCATAAAAACACAAAACCAGAAACCATAGTAAGTAAGCAAAACACAAGTAAGTTAAATGTGCAAACAAATCATTTTGAGACATATCTCCAAAAATACCACAGAGTTTGTTTTGTGTTGGTCATCCAGGGGCTGACTTCGAGTATGGTTTATATACTCAATAAGTTTCCATTGAAGAAAATATTTTTTTCCTCGTGAGTGGTTGTCATTTGGAGATAGCTTCAGGGTTAGGAATAGAAGCTTGTATCCACTTCCCCTCTCATCACTGGGACCCCATCTGTCTTGGACTTTTCCATAAGCTGATGGTAAGTTAACAATTACATTCTTAACTACACAAACATTATAGACTACATGAAAAATATCATAGTCTAATCTTGTTAATGATCGAGATTTTTCATATCCAGAATAAATGTTGTTCCTATATCCTTAATTCATATACTACATACATTAATTTAACTTGTTTCTTTGTTTTTGTTCTTACATCACTATAAGAATCTTTCCTATATTTAAACTAATATTTGAAATGTTAACAAAAGAAATTTCTTCAATAGTTGGAATTATCTTTTCAATAGAAAATATTTCAATTTTTCAGTTTTATTGAAAATGGATTCTTTTCTCATGGAACATATCTTGATTATCATTTCCCTTCCATTTACTCCTCCAAGGTCTTTCCCATCTCCCATGCTCTCCAGATCCACTCCCTTTCTGTCACTCATTAGAAGAGAATAGGCTCCTAAAGAGATAACTACCATACATTCCAAAATAAAGTAGAAAAAGATGAAGCAAAAACTAACATATCAGTATTGGACAGGACAATCCAACAGGAGGAAAAAAAAAACAAGAGCAGGCAATGGAATCAGAGACCTACTCATTCTCATAAAATTCTCAAAAAAATACTAAACTGTTATAATATATATGCAGAGGGCCTGGTGCAGATCAAGTTGGCCATATACTTGCTCCTTCAGTTTCTGTGAGCTCATATGTAATGTGTCTTGCTTTATTGATTTAGAGGACCTTGTTCTGGTGTCCTCCATCCTCTTAGACTCTTAGAATCTTTCTGCCTCCTCCACCCGATTCTCTGAGCTCTGAATGGTGGAATTCGATAGAGATCACCAATTTGTTCTCTCCAGACATAATGTCTGGCCATGGGTCTTTGCTTCTCTTCCCATATGTTGCTAGAAGAAACCTCACTGATGATAAATGGACAAGGTACTTATCTATGAATATAGCAGAATATCATTAGAAATCAAATATTTTATGTCCTCATTTATAAGTGGCTTTTAGACATAAAGCAGGACAAACCAGCCTGCAATTCATAATTCCTAAGAACTGAGACAAAACAGAGAAGCTAAGAGAGGCATACATGCATCTAATGTACATGAGCAGTAGAAAAAGACATGATCTCCTGTTTATTTGGGAGCATTGGAAACCATGGGAGAGGGTAAAGGAGAAGTGGAGAGGAAGGGAGGGGAACAAAGAAAAATATATAACACAATAAAAACAATTTTAAAAAAGAGTTTGATAAAATTCTACACTAAAATCTTCTGATTTTGTTTTTTTTTTTTTTTTGAGGGGTGGAAGACTTTTAATGACTGCTTCTACTTTACTAGGGGCTTATGTCTACTGAAATTATCTGATCTGACTTAATTTCGATAAATGGTACATATTGAGAAAATTATCCATTTTTAATAGATTTTCCAATTTATTGGAGTACAGGTTTTTAAAGTTTGTTTTAATGATTCTCTGGATTTCTTCAGTGACTGTTATTTTTCCTTCTGATTTTCTTAACTTAGATATTCTTTTTACATCTTTTAGGTACTTTGGATAAGGTTTTGCTTAACTTCTTGATTTTCTCAAAGAACCAACTCTTTTGTTTCATTGATTATTTTTGCATTATTCTCTTCATCTGTATCTTATTGAATTCAGTCCTCAACTCACTTCAGTTAGATTATTTCTTGCTGTCTACTCCTCTTGCTTACTTCTTTTTGTTCTAGAGCTTTCAGATGTCCTGTTCAGTCACTCAGTGCTGTACACTTTCCTCTTACTGCCACGGTCATTGTGTTCCGTAAGTTTGAGTGTGCTGTGGATTAATTTTCATTGAATTCTAGATAGTCTTTAATTTCTTTATTTCTGTCTAACTCCTTCTTAAATTAATAGACATTTTTATCAGCTTCCATGAGTTTTGTAAGCTTTCTGTTTCTGTTGTTCATAGCCAGTTTAGCTTTAATCTATGACATAGGATAGGATGCATGGAGTTTTTTCAAGATTTTTTGTGCTTGAGTATGTGGTCAGTTTTGGAGAAAGTTCTATAAGGTGTTGAGAAGAAGGTATGTACTTTTGTCTTTGGGTGCAGTATTGTGCAAAATCTGTTAGGTCCGTTTGGTTTATTACATCCTTTAACTCGACTATTTCTGTTAGGTTTTGTCTGGTTTTGTCTAATAGGAGGGTAGCATTGAAGTCTCCCACTACCAGTGTGTGAGGAGAGTTGTTATGCAATTTAAGTTGTAGTAGTGTTTCTTTTACAAACTTGTGTCTCCTTGTGTTTGGATTATAAATTTTAATAACTGAAATATCATCTTGGTGAATTTTTGACTTTGGTGACTATATAGTGTCCTCTAACTTTTTAAGTTTTGGTTTGAAGTCTGTTTTGATAGATGGTATTAAAATGGCTTGCTTTAAACAAGCACTTTTGCTTCTTACTTTTCCAACCATTTATCCCAAGGGAATGTCTATCCTTTATGTTGATGTGTGTTTCTTGGATACAGTAGAAAGAGGGATACTGTTTTCATTTCACATCCATTTTGTTTCTCTGTCTTTATTAGGGAACTGAGACCACTGATATTGAGAGATATCAATGTCCAGTGAGGTTTGATTCCTGTTATTCTCTTCTTCGCCTTGTTGGTGGTGGTGGTGATGGTGGTGGTGGTGGTTATGGTGTGTGTGTGTGTGTGTGTGTGTGTGTGTGTGTGTGTGTGTTTCTCTTCTTTTGGCTTTGCTGTTCTGAGATCATTTATTTCCTGTTTTCAAAGGTGTAGTTAACCTCCTTAGGTTGAAGTTTCCTTCTAGAACTTTTTGTAGGGCTGGATTAATAGATAAAGATTTTTAAACTTGACTTTATCATGGACTATCTTATTTTCTCCATCTATAGTGATTGAAGATTTTGCGGCATATAGTAGTTTTGGCTTTAATCTGTGGCTTCTTATAGTCTGCAATACATCTGTTCAGGCCTTTCTGGCTTTTAAACTCTCTCTTGAGAAGTCAGATATAATTCTAATAGGTCTGTCTCTATAGTATAATTGCTTTCTGTCCCTTGGCACTTTTAATATCCGATCTTTGTTCTGTCTGTTTTGTGATCTAATTATTACACAACAAGGGGACATTCTTTTCTGGTCCAATCTATTTGGTGTTCTGTCTGCTTCTTGTACCTTGATAGGGATCTCTTTCTTTAGGTTAGGAAAATTTTCTTATAATATTTTATTGAATATATTTTCTGTATCTTCAATACTTAAAACTCTTATCTTTCATCTCTTGTTTCCTGTTGGTGAGGTTGATCTATATAGTTCCTGTTTGAATTCCTAAAAAAGGTTTTCATTTACAGAATTCCCTCATTTTGTTTTCTTCATTGTTTCTGTTTCTATTATTAGGCCTTGAGTTGTTTGCTTTCAACTGTTTGTTTGATTTTTTTAAATTGACTTTCTTTAAGATTTATTTTTTCTTCTAATGCTTGTTTGTGTTTTTCTTTTAGAATTTCCTTTAGGATTTCTTTTAGGGATTTAGTCATTTCCTCTTAAGGACCCCTTTCATCTACCCATATTTGATTCTAT
The DNA here is from genome assembly GCF_903992535.2 of Arvicola amphibius. NCBI lineage: Eukaryota > Metazoa > Chordata > Mammalia > Rodentia > Cricetidae > Arvicola > Arvicola amphibius. The sequence goes on along the minus strand of NC_052052.2, from coordinate 53,712,497 downwards.
GACTTTTTCTTGTACTTCAGCTATGTTGCAATATTCAGAGCTTGCTGTGGTTGGATAGCCGGGCTCTAGTGATGACAGACATATTTCCCTGGCTGTTATTAATTGTGTGTTCTTACATTGAGGCTTAGGCATCTGGGTTTTGGATTATTATATCTCTAGGTATTGTTTTCTGGGTCTGTCTTTGTTGGGCTGATAATTTGTTCCTTAGTTTCTCTGTTTCCTCTCTGTGTTTTTGGAAAGTTTGATGGCTGTGTGTTGCCCATTTTACTGAACTGCTAGGCTGCTGTGTTCACAAGAAATGCCAGTTGCTAGAATTTAAGATGGTAGGATTTGCAATAGGCACAGGAAGTATGGATGGTCAAGTGGAGCCCATGCCTTAACATATGGGATCTGAAGGTAACCCCAGGTAGTCAGTGTCTAAATTTAATTGAATTGATAGATGTATAGTGTGGTAACTGCAGAGTTAAAAAATTAGTTGTGAGGGGGAAGAAGACTGCCCATCTGATATCAGAAGGAATTTACATAGAAATAATTCATGAAGCTTCCACCTCTAGCATGGCTTAGAGGTCAAAGTTTTTTTTTTTTAAATTCAACTTACTTCAGGATTTGAAGCTTATATATGGACCCTCAGTGTTCACCAACATCCCTTAAAGCTTCTGAATAAAACATAGAACAGAAATCACAGCAATGAAAGTCCACCCCAACCCTTACCCCACCCCTGTCTCCTCTGTGGTTCCTGAACATTCAGGAGAAAACTCAAACATCATGTCCACCACTTTAGAGCTAACTTCTCTTACTTAATACTCACAGGAAGAGTAAAATATCAGAATGAAGCTAATTTTCTAAAATGATTGAGAGAAAGCAATCAGGTGTGGTGTTCCAGGAGGCAACAATTTTTTTAAAGTCAATTGCAAATTGTTAAGATGAGGTTCCAGTAGGAAAAGTCAATAGAAGTTGGTAGCATGCTGAGAGACTATACATGACACTGACTCAGAAAACTCGGAGAACAAAGCTTACTGATGTAGGTCAATGTGGAGAAATTACTGGAAAAAGCCAATAAAGAAGATAATCCTTAAAAGCCTCCATTCTTCCACTGGGATAATACTAATCTTTTCTCTTTCCTGAATGTAGGGAGGAAAAAAAAAGGGGAATCAGAGATTTGCATTTGAGTTTTCATCATAACATTTATGAAACCTAGAAATAGAAATTTTATCTTATTTGGTCATTGTAGGAACAGAGTTGCATCCAAGAGACCCTTATTAAATTAATAATTTTCCAAAATTTATAAATTTGTCATTCTCAATTACATGAAAACACTTTACTTTAAACTCTATCTTAGTTTTAACTATATTCAAAGCAATTTCCTATCAGAGGCTGCTTTTACCTCTCTTGTCCTTTTCTTGGATGTGGTGTGCATTATATATCTATATGCATATTCATATTTCTAGTGGTGTGCAATTCACATATCTGTGCAAGTTCATTGTTGTGCAGGTACATGTATACATGCACAACCCAGACACTTAATGGTCTTTTGCTAAATCCACCCTCCCTTGCAAACTAAAAGCCTGTACAAACCAACTGTTTAGAGATTTCCTGTCGTCTGGCCTTATATGGGCTAAGATTAACTGAAGGTTGCATACCACATGGTGCTGGGGGATCTGAGTTCTGTCTTTATAGTTGTACAAGATGGACTTTGACTTACTGAGGCCATCTGACAATGCTTCTTTCTCCGCCTTTTCTTTAATTATCCAGGATCCAATCAAAAAGATAGATACATACATGAAGAAAATGCTGAATGATTAGAATGATGAATTGAGACTAAGCTTAGGGCCAGGAGATGGCCCACAAGGATGATGCCACACAAGCAAAACAACCCAAATTCAATACATAGAACCCTCAGGAGAGAACTGGTTCCAGCAAACTGTACTCTGACCTCTACATGCATGCCAGAGCATACATATTAACACTGGAGTATATATCCACACATACACACACACACACACACACACACACACACACAATCATAATGATAAAAATTATTATAATAATAATATAATAAATTGAAAAATTAAAAGACAAGATTAACTTACCTCTAATAAGGAGCAAGCACACACTAGCCACATAAAATCATTTTCCCTCATTTATATCAAAATCAAGTATTATATAGCGAGCTGATGTAGAAATATTGGTTGATTTGTTATTCACAATGATTCATTTTTATGGAGTTCAAATAATAAAACTATGGCCCTTGTTTAAGTACATACAGTAGAAATGTAAGAGGATTGTGATTAAATTCTTACAATGTATCATTAAAAATTACTGTTCACAAGCCTAATAATTGGAGTTGGTCATTTTAGTGCTGTACTGTTTTCATGACAGCAGAAAATGGGCTCTGTTCATCTGCATGCTGTTTATTTCTAGGCCCACTTCTTTCCTGTTTCCCAGAGAGGGAAATCCACTTGCAGAAGTTGGACATTTTCAATAAAAATAATAAAGTTTTCTATTTCTTCTCTAGGGTTTCATAAAGGTCCAGAATTTGAAATATATTCACAAAGCACCCCATAGGCAGAAACAAAACAAAATTTTTGACTGACAGCTGAGGCAGCAGTCAGTCCAGGGCTGACCTGGGAGTCTGTGTTGTATCAGGACACAGTTGAAAGTACTTCTTCAGAAAATCCAGCTTCAGTCTCAGCCAATATTAGGATTCTTTTTTATCAGATTTGTTGTGTATTATTTTTTCTGATCTATTCCATGTTACATCTTTAGTAAAGGATGATAGAATAACAGCAGATACCAAGACTTATATTAAGACTTGGGTTGGGGAATAAGGAATACCAACACATTTGTTCAACAATGGATAACATGTCTTACAAAGGTTATTTAATTCAGTTGACACATCTCAATAACATAAAAATAAATGTAGTTACAGTTGAGGTAGGAAAGAAAATAGTTTCAAAGAGGCAGAGAAGAATATATAATGTAGTTGTATATTGTACTGCTTTTCCTAGGTACTAAACTCTAATGTTTGATGTCAAAATCAATTTAGAATCTTTAAGAACTATTGAATATATATTTATTAACATATTCATTTATTGTCCTTTTGTACTATGTGTTGCTCTAATGAGTTTCAGCCCTTTACAGAATTTAATGTGATGGTTAAATAAACAAAATTTTTAAAAAATTCAGAGATTTAGTAGGCACCATCTTGCATACATGAGCTCTCAAGGAGCCTCTGGATAAAAATGTATCCAGATTCATAAATACATTTAAAAACTTTTAGTAACTGCAATTAAAATAATTAGCTTTAGTCTAAGTTCATGGACATAAAGCAAGATAGGTAACCAACTAAATAAATACTGTCCTTTTGAATATTCAATATGGCTCTTTCATACAACCACCTGATAATGTCAAGTAAATAAAATTGATAATTATTCAGGTAGTCTTAGACTTCAATTAAGTACTTAATGGATGGAGTTGATATAACTGTGATATGTATACTCAATTCAGAATATATCCTAAAATGTGCAGCATACATATAATAATTACAAGTATCAGAAAACTTCATAATCACTGGTCTTCCTAATACTGATATAATACTGACAATGAGTTAGATCAAAGGCCTCTTTATGTGATCATTAATTCAATTCTAAGAATTATAGAGTTATTTATGTTTTATAGACTATAATTGCCATCTAATTTACTGATGTGTCAAAGTTTTCATTCTTTCATTACCTGCTTTGGGATGGTTCCCCAAACATTTGTATCACTATTTATATAATATGTTGTCAAATTATTTTATTAAAAATTAACTAATAAACATATTCATACATATTTTAAAACAATGCCGTAGCAGACTTTGAATAGGCTATTAAGTTATTTTAAAGTAAAATATCATAAAATAAATTCTATATATTCATGATGCATAAAATAAAAATTATATTTAAAACAAATCTCATGTGTATGCTTCATACACGTTTCTGTCTTTCAGAATCCATGGAGGAGTGATTCTGGGAGTGCCCATGGAAAAACAAAAGCCCTGTGGATACTCAATATCTCATGGAAAATTCTAAAGTATTTTATATAATCCACAGCCTCCCATATACTTGAAATCATCTCTAAACTAATTATAACACCAAATACATTCAATGAAATAGTTGTTAGGCCATTTAAGAATATTAACAATGACAAAAGGTCTGTCTATACTCAAAATAATTCTTCAGTGTTTTTAATCTGTGTGCAGACACAGAAGCTATGGGTATAGCGTCCTGACTGTACTTCTAAAACAGAGGCCACCAAACCATCGGATTGATAACAGTGAGGTAGAGATACATAAAAACCATCCTCTTGTACGTCACTGTGCTCCAGAACAGAACATATCTAAGAACAATTATAAGAAAATACCTGCATTCATGTAGTGAGTTGTGGAATAATCTTTTTGCACACTCTGAAGAAGTGTGACTCTGATTGGTTTAATAAAGTGATGAACAGGCAATAGCTAGGCTGGATATCCAGACACAGAGGATTCTGGGAGGAGTAAAGGCAAAGCAACAGAGGAAACAGGAAAGCAGGATGGACAGTATGCAGATGAGATAAAAAAGACATGGGGCAGTGATGTAGGAGTGTTTCTATCTATCTGCTGTTTCATTGGTTAATTAATAAAGAAACTGCTTGGCCTCATAGGTCAGAACATAGGTGGGTGGAGTAGACAGAACAGAATGCTGGGAAGAAGGCAGTGAGGCAGACGCTTCAGACAGATGCCATGCCTCTGCTCTCTGAGACAGATGCCATGGATCCAGCCACCAGGTTATACATGCTGAATCTTTCCCTATAAGCCACCACCTTGTAGTGCTACACACATTACTAAATATGGGCTAAAGCAAGATGTGAGAATTAGCTATTAAGAGGCTGAAACTAATGGGCCAGGCAGTCTTTAAATGAATACAGTTTGTGTGTTGTTATTTTGGGCATAAGCTAGCCAGGCAGCCGAGAGCAGGGCAGCAGGAAGTGGCCTGCCGCTCCTCACTACAGGGAAGTACATAGATTAATAGGAATTAGCTAATTTAAGTTCTAAGAGCTAGGTAAAAACAAGCTAAAGCATGATGATATTTTGTTTGCACAAATAAAGCTTGCTTGAAGATCAGAGGGCAGAGCTAGCCACTAGCTAACCATAGAGTTCTGGAGGTCTATACAGAGAGGACAGAAAGTGATATGGCTAGACAGAGAGGAAGTGATAAGATGGGAGGAGACAGGAACTCAATCCCTTTTGGGTTGGGAAGTTGAGTAGGTAAGGTAGCTATGGTTTTGTTCTTTTGTCTCTCTGATCTCTCATCATTTTCCCTAATATCTGGCTCTGGGATTTTATTATTAAGATCTATTAGAATTCGTGCAACACCTAAGTTATCAGCTGAGCTTTCATAATTAATAAGAAGTCTCTGTGTCATTATTGGGGGTCAAGGATCTCAACAAAAACATCCTACTACTGCAGTGTTTGCTCACATTATATTTCTACCACATGAGGTTATACATCAGAGACTGAATGTCTCATTAATGTAATAGCTTTTAAAATGAAGGCAAGTGGTGTTTTAGAAATCACCAGTTTATTTAAAGCAAATAACTTTATCAAGTATCAAACCCTGAAAATATGTACTCTTGGAAAAAATTATGATGTGTCCAAGCTATGGATTTCCAAGTGTAAGACAACAGAAGAGGATACCTATATTCTACAGGTTTTGTTTGTTTGTGGGTTTGCTTTTTTGTTTGTTTTCTAAAAGTGACAGGATAGTATGATATCATGCTCAGAGAGAAAACCTTCTTAATTACTTCTATAGTCTTAAGGAACAGGAATATTTTTAGAACACTGCTCAAGACACTAGTCCTACAAAGAAACAAAACATAATGAGTTTTTAAAGACTTTCTCTCTAGTTTAAAACATTCCTCTCGCCGGGCGGTGGTGGCGCACGCCTTTAATCCCAGCACTCGGGAGGCAGAGGCAGGCGGATCTCTGTGAGTTCGAGGCCAGCCTGGTCTACAAGAGCTAGTTCCAGGACAGGCTCTAACAAAGCTGCAGAGAAACCCTGTCTCGAAAAACCAAAAAAAGAAAAAAAAACATTCCTCTCTTCATAAGTGGCACAAACAACAATCAATAATAGTTGTCCATGCTGCTCATTTGAGATGGGTAAACAGTTAGCACCTTCACACTGTAACATTGTCCCCTTGAGTTTACAGTGTATATGACTATAGAGGAATGAATGGGAAAGCTTGAAATAAGGGGTGCCTGAAAAGATAGCCTCTGTTGATCCATGCTCATGTGCCTTTCACTTGAAGCTATATCAAAGCATCTCTTTATATCGTCACCTCCTTCCAAAATCCTTATCATAGAGCTGGGCACCACATACCTTTAAGCACTTAGAAAGCAGAAATGGGTGAACCTCAGTAATTTTGAGGACAGCTTCATCTACATAGTAAGTTCTAAGTCAGCTGAAAATATATAGCAAATTCTGTTTCAAAAACAACTGAAAAAAGAAAAAGAAGAAGGAAAAAAATCCTTTATAGTAGAAGTCCTTCAAACATATGTGTAAATACACCCATTAAGTTCAATCTGATTATCAAGTACATCTTTCTCAATTTCATGAAAAGATATTCTTGTGAATCTTCACTCATAAAGAATCAGTGTCCTGAGCCTGTCAATTACCTAATGTCAATGACGGATGCTGAAGAAAAACTGTACTTGTCTCCACTTATCCCCATTTATTATAACAACCTGATTCTGGTTGGCAGTAGTGTTAATACTTGACATACACATTACAATACAGCATCATGGCAATGAATGCCAATGTGTGCAAGCCACCCAATTGTCACAGTTGCTTGGCAACTACTGACAGGTACTATATATTGGAGAGTTGGTGGCACAAAGCACCAAATGAAAGCCTTATCAACTACATTGATTCAGGAGAAAGGAAACTGGGTTGAAAGCAAAAATTACCTGTTTTGGGCTTTGAAGAGAAACAGAAAAGGGGGGTGCCTGTTTTTAAAAATTGAGCTAAATTAGCAGTTGTGTTGTGACAAAATGTCAGCTGAAGTCAAGAAAAAGCTGTTGATTATTGGTGGGAAGAAGCTGCGGATGTTCCTAACAAATTATCTCTGCTGTACATTCTTGTGATGAGGTAACCTAAGTTTCATCTTCCTCTCACTCATTATTGAAGACAATAGTGTTCCCTTTGAAATTTAGTACACACACTCACACACACAGTAGCTTGAATGAAAAAAATCCTTCACAGTCTTCTCTGAACACTTGATTCGAGTTGACGATGCAGATTCAAGTGGTTCATGTACTTCACCATTGCTTAAAGGAAGTACTTCCCGGGGCAGGTGTAAAAATCAAAAAGTTCCCTGTTTACTCTTCTTCTTCCTGATTTGGGGTGAGAAAGTGAGCTCCCAGTTTCCTGATTCAGCTCCACAGCTGCTTCTTACTATTTGTGGAACTGTAATTCCAAATAAACTCATTCTTTTGGAAGTTGCCTTGGCCATGGTATTTTATCTCAACCACAGAAAAGTAACTAATACAACATTGGACCCAAATGTAAACTGCTTGCTCTTTGTGGAGAGGTCACTTGTCGTTTTATAATCACATTATAGTTAGATAGTATCTTTGAATCAGTTACTTTTAGTAAAATTATTCAGATGAGAACAGTTGCTTTAATCATTCATATTGGTAAATTTTTATTAACTATTTTTCCTAACTCACAATGCTTCATCTGTCCTTCTGAAACTGGTATTTTCTATAATACACATGGATATCTCTACTTAGACTCTTGTGTCTTCTATTTCAGAACATCTAACTCCTTCAAATTTGTGCTTATATTCTCTAAGTAGTCAAAGAAATTACACAAACATTTGTTTCTTCTAAACAAACTATTGGCAGATATTTTTCGACCTCTAAATAATGGCATCATGGGAATACCACACATAGACTTTCATTCTCATCTTAAATACACCAAGATAAAATGCTTAACTAATTAAAATGTCTATTTTATGTTTTATTCATTTATTTGGTGTGCTGTGTCTTTGCCACAGCACTCGTGTGGAAGTTCAAGAACAAGTGGCAGGAGTCAGTTTTCTTCTAACACTATGTTAGTCCTGGAAATTGAGTGCATGTTGTCAGGATTGGCCATTGCATGCTGAGCCTTCTCACTGGCCACAAAGTTGAAATTTTTAGTGTTATTGTTGATCATTTTAACTATCTTCCTAATTCTTTAACTGACAGGAATAAAATAAGTTACATCTTGACAACATTTTGGGAGAGGAAAGCCTGTGGGAAGATTGCTTCCTTGTTTCTATTTTTGGTTTCCACTTAGCACTGCTGTAATAGGACAAATCCTAAGAAAAGAATGACTGTGGATGAAATCTTTTTTGACAATATTAATTAAGAAGTCTCTGCATTCTACTGTAGCTTCCCTTTAGATAAGAAAATAGTACCTCAGGGAAGTCTAATAACTGAACTGGAATTGAAATGATAACTAATGCAGAATCACAGACAAGAGTTGCCAAAGAGAAGTCTGCTCTTAATATTTACTTTTATTGTCATTTACAGTGCAAGTGAATCTTTTTCTTTTCACTAGACTATATAAATTACAGGAGACTAAAGTTTGCAGCTCCTGACTCTCTGGATCATCCCGGGTTTGCTAGGCATCTGTTCCTTGAGAAGCCCACTTGGGTGCACTACACCTATTCAACTTATTTTTCCCTTTTATCATTGGGCTTGACTGCCATGATCCATGGGAGGAGCTTGCTTTGCCTGTTCTTAACTACACAACTTAACCAAGAAAAAAATTGATTGATCCTATAGTTATCCAATCTTAAAATAGATTACTTTAATATTAACACCTTTTAGACCTGTTTAGAAATATTGAGCTTCTCAGTCGTCAACTTATTTTCGTTCTTTTGCAGAGTGGATTTAATCACTGAGAACATGGCTGAGGATAAGCACCTTGAATTGACTTAGACAGTGACTTTCAATTTAAGACATGCTACCAGTTTATTATGCTGTTGTAGGCTGTTGAGAGTTGCTTAAGGGAGATGGAAATTTCCACTTCAAGGTTTCCCTTTGCAAATTTATGTTATCTATCTTAAAGAGAGAAAAGTGTTCTCAGGACAGTGTGACTATTCTATTTCAGTATTGTAAAACACTAAAGAACAAGTTGTACTTGATTAAACTTTTTTTTTTTTTAAAAAAAAAGTGGGCACAAGTTATGTGTGAGGGAAGTCAATGGAGCTGGGAGGAATTGAGGGAGGAAGTGAATGTGATCAACACATGTAAGAATTTCTTGAGAAAATAATTAAAACACAAAGATCAAAACCACAAAGTCACTGGAGCATTAACAGAGGAACAATAAAAAATATAGGTCTACTTCATACTGTCATTTATTTTCAAGTTCCAATAAAAAGTTTATATTATTTCTGGAAAACACTAGGTAATAGAAAGTTTTATAGCTCTCTACATTTTTGGAGTTGTTTATAAACAATTTCTAATTTATAAAATTGCAAATAAGGCAAGGAAGTTATTGGAGAACATTAGTTGTACGATATTGAATAAGTTGTGGTTCTTTCTTGGTATAAAATATTAAAGTTAATAAGACTCTATTAAAGTTAATGATTCAGGCCATAGATAATGATAATGTATAATAGTAACTCTAAATAAACAGACATTAAGAAATTTGCAATTTCCCTACAAATGGCAATCTCAAATTTAAGATACGTTTGACAAAATAATTACAATAATTAGGATATCTTGATTTATTTGTAAATGTAGTTTAGTAGAAAAATACATCACTAAAAACCAAATTAAGACCACTTTTTACACTGTTTATTTTAAGTGAGTGAAATAAAAGATCTATCAAAGAAATGTCATCATTTACCCAGCACGTAGCAATCATTCCTTCTACAGCAATCATGCCTTTAGTACAAGAGCAATCTTTGATTATTTCTCTTCACACACTAACAACACAGAGTACAGATGGCACTTTCAAGAATGTCGCAATAGATACATACTTCAAAGGGAAATTGTTTTCTTTGTCTTCTTTGTCCCGAACACTTTGGACTGAAGAGTTAGATAATCTTTGTAGTTTTCCCGTGGAGAGTCAATCCATGTGATATCCACTAAGAGAAAATTTCATGAGAATTTTTATTACCTAGTTCTTTCCCGTAGTCAATTCCTTATCAGGGAAAAAAAAATGATGTTCTCAGACTTTTATCTTCCCAATCTGGTATTCACTATGTACTCCTAACCACAGACCAGTGATTGCTGACCACAGTTTTGATGGCCTTAATTAATTCTTACATTAGATCAGGACTTCTACCACACACCAGAATCTCTCTCTGATATGAGTCATTCTGTGGATGATTTCATTTTTCCATAAGAATGTTTTAGTTTCCTTAACAATTTATCTTGTTTTGGATCAAGCAAATCTATAACTAACAAACAAGGGTTTGAATATTTCTATCAGAGTTGTTGATTACTATGATCATTACTATCATATTATGACCCTCTCAATAAGAAAGACGTCATGTTTGATACTAGAAACCTAGCCATTACCGAGGGTTAAAGAATTTATGGATCTTGGAGAGAATCTACAACCACCACCTTACGAAACCATCATAATCTCCAACAACATTCTTATTTATTTATATTTACAAATAAGTGTAGCCCTTATACTTTTCAAGGAAAATTTTTCTTTGTAATAGACAGAAACCATTACAGAAAACCCCATGCTGTCAAATGCAGAGTTGCATGCCATGTCCCAATGCATGCACTCACAAAACATCCTAGCACCTAAAGTTCAGGGGAACATCATGGAAGAGGAACAGAAAGATTGTAAGAACCAGGGGGAACAGGGAGTTGCCTGTGATGTGATCTCAGAAGCACACCCATCAAACCACTAAGAGGGATCACCTAGACATCACTGAACAAGGACAACAACAGATATGCTATAGTGGATACTTAAAAAACAATTAGACTCAAGCTAAACAGAGAATCCCAGGAAAATAGAGGAAAGCAGAAGCTTCCCTCAGGAAGGACACAACAATTGTTTGTCTAATGTCAATTGGTCAGCCCTGAAAAGATGCTGAGATGTAACACTATCTAGACTGGCAAGTTATATATAGGAATATATGAATATATACATATAACAACAATTAGTTCAAAAAAAGGTCATGAATTGAAAAGAAATGGGTAGAGTATGTGGGAGGGTTTAGAGTGAGAAAATGGAAAGGGAACTATAATATAAAAAAGAAATGAAGTTTTAAAAGATGCCCTAAAACTAAGCACATCAGGTAGTTTTCGCTATCTGCCTCTGTCTCTTCCAGTCTTTCCCTTGTCTCTCCCTTTCATACGTTCGTGCCCACACACTCATGCTTAACTGCACAATAACCATCTGAACGCAATGGACTCTTTTTTAAATCAAATCGAACAGTTATGTAGGTAGAGCTTACAGATGTTCTTCTCATAATAAGAAAGCAGAAACTCTCAGAGTTAGTCCTCGTATCATAGCAACTTCTCCTGGGCATCTAAGCTCTTGACCACTGTTTCATTTGCTTGTTTCTCCTGCTCTCCTCTTGGCTTTATCTCTTACTGCCATCTTTATTTGCTTTGTCCTTGAGACTGGCTCTCACTGTGAACCTCCTGTGGGCTGGACAAATGTGATGCTTCTGATTCAAACTCCAAAAGGCTGTGATTACACAAAAGCCCTCTACAGTCAGCTCCCCAACATTCCCTTTAGCTGTGTTACAGAATGGTACTGCTATGAATGCAGAAGTTCGGTCTGTCTAGACTTCAGGACAACAGCTGATGAGCTATGCTAGGAGATACGCTTTCATTCTAATTGAGATGGGGACATATGTACAGAGGACTCATTTAACGTGGCTGATTTAGCCCAAGCTCACAATTAAAAACATCAGATTAACAGGTGAGATGAAACTGGAATTGATAATGCTTTGAATGCCTGAGCCAAATCATCTTAATAGACTGCTGAAGGTGATGATATTCAAGCTAACATGAACAACGACTACAAAGGATCAGACCCTGGCTGGCCCTGGGAGTCCCACACCACAGCTGTAGGCAAGCAGCAAGCCATGTAAGCATGTTCTGTGGCAGGCATAAGGTCTGTGGGGTCACCGACTTCAATGGCCATCACTCATGATCCCAGAAGGCAACAGGACAGCGTGCTACAACAAAGCTCTACTCATTCTGGTTTGATCATGCCCCAGTTTTAACATTTTGTCCTTAGATGTACTCGAAGGACAATGTGAATGCCACAGAGAGACTCCTGGGGTAAAGCCGATTTGCGAAGGAGGCGGTATACTTTGAGAACACTTGAACAGGAGAGATGTTTAGCTTGACAAAGAAATGGGAATGCATTCGAACTCAACTGCCTAAAAGGCTTTGCAGTCAAGGTAGACAGCTATTCAGTTCATTCAAGCGTAAATGGAAGCCCAGGAAGAGAAATGAGCTCAATGCGCAGACTTTTCCAACTTACCAACTAGTTAGTTTCCCAACACCAGACTGAAGACAATCCCCCTTGCAGTTGCAGAGACGATTTAAAGATAGCCAGGGTGACACCGGAACATATCAATGAGACGCCTTTAGAACTGCATCAAGTTAGGGTTCTGTCCCTTACCACCAGCCGGTTTATCTCTCACATGCAAAACTAAGGTCAGCAAAGGACAGGCTTCTAGGAAGGAGAAATGCTAATGAGACTCAGTGGCTGGACCGTGAGACAGCTGGCAATGGCAGCCCTGCTGGCCCATTCGGTTTCCTTGGCAGCATCAGCTTTTGTCTGCTTAATTTTTTTTTCCCTCTCTTCCGTGTTTTCTGTCCTCTGAAGCTTCAGTCCAAACTCTAAAAATACAACAAAAGTATCTGAGGATCTCAGACACTTTTCTGTGAAAACAACAAGGGCCTCGCATTCATCTGGATGTCACCGTCGTTCTTGCAGAGTACTGATATTAGGCCAGGGGAAAATGCTTTTAAAGAGTGCTTAGCTGTAGTATGAAGGGAACCTTTCTGCTTGTGGGGCTCTCTGTAGTGTGATTCTGAAGAGAGCTTCTTAATGTCAATAGGTCTTTAGTGTTAGCATCTTTTATTTTTGTTTTATTTTACATTTAATTTTATTTAGAGACTTTCATGGATAAATACTGTATTATAGCATTCTCGCCCCACAGTTTTCCTACCTCCACCTCCTCCATTCTATGTGTGTGTGTCTGTGTGTGTGTGGTGGGGTGTGTGTTGTGTGTGTGTGTGTGTGTGTGTGTCTTTATCAGTCCATTCAGTAGTGATCATATGTATATGTGCTCAGAGCCAACCACTTAAGGTTAGCTAAGCTATCAGGGGGCACATATCTGGAGAAAGCTGATTTTCTCTCTCTTAGAAGTCCTAAACCACCTAATAGCTCTTAAACTGGAGATGGGGCCTAGTGACTTTTCCCAACCTCTTTGGGATGGCAACTGGGGCTGTCATTGTGGAAGTCTTGTCAGGGGATCATGTTGCTCAGGTTCCATGGAGAAGCACCTATCATTAAAGTCTGTTAGCACATGTTCCGGTTTCTTTGGTTCTTGCAATCTCTCTGACCACTCTTTTGTGTGGTTTTCTGACCTTAGGAACAGGGGTTAGGCTATAAATGTATCAACTGGGATTCAGAGTCCTAGCATCAGCTCTCCACATTTTGACCACTTGTAGATTTCTGTGATGGTCTCTGTCACAAAAAAGAAGCTTCTTTGAAGAAGAATGAGAAATACGCATAACTGTGGGCAAAAAAATATTGTTTAGGCTACATTTAGAAATTATACTGGTTTCAGATATTTATAGCTCTGTTTTCCCTTAGAATCTATGACTTCATCAGCCACAGGCAGTGGACAAGTTTCATAACACCGAACATAAATTTACTCCTATTGCACTGGCCTTATGCCCACTTATATGGCTGTTGCTTCTTCAACAGGCAAGATATAACCATCATTATTGTACTCTTGTATGTATCTTGCCCTGCTGGTCATTGTTGTAGTTCCTAGATTTTACAGCTTGGTAGCACTGTTGATTATGCCTCTCTGCTGGAAGCTTGCATAGCACCTTCTGGTGAGATAAAATCTAGACCTCAGAGAAGAGACTTCCAAGTCAGTTCCAGCTCCGTTTCTCTAAGTCCTGGGTCTAAAATATATGGTTGTTTTAACAACAGGGTCTTATCTTCTAATTTTAGAATACAGCCAAGGACGATGGTGATAGCCTATCTTGCTTTAAAAGTATTTTGGAGTTACTTGACCAACAGCTCTGGGGCAGGTTTCTCATGCCTGCTCGGGTTTTTGAAAGATGAGCTATAGCTCTTGTGGTGAACATTTTCACCCCAAATGGCTTAACTTCATTTAAATTATCTATATATGTCTGCACACGTGCTTACATATTGTGTATGTATTTAAATTATATTATATATATATTTAATGTAAGCATTTTTTCTCTGTGGCTTTTCAGTCATTCTGTGTGTTCTTTCTCTCCCCCCTCCACCTCTCCTTCAGTAGTTCCACACATCAACCTCCCAGATTAAGTCCTTCCACCATTTACCCATTTCAAAGAGATTGTTTTAAATGGAGAATTAGCCCTGGTTCTGCATAGATTCTAAGCTGTTTATACTGATTCCCAGAATAGATCCATGATGGTTTCCACTGACTTCGTTTTGTCTGTTCCCAGTTTAACAATATTCTCTAAAAGCTGATAGAAAAGAAGACTATAGGAAACAAAATGCTTACCAGTAGTTAAGGCTTACCATGTGCTAAGCATTGAATTTCCCCTCTATATTTCACCCTAATATCAAATTTGAAAAGCATGACTTCCTTAATTTTCCAGATTGGGAAAATAAAGTTTACCTCTGGGAGCAGAAACAATTCCAAATAAGAATACCAGTTTCTTTTGGAGGTAGAGCCCATAATTATACTCTTGAGTTCATCCCACTGAGGGGGTTGGGGAACGAAACAGTCAGAGATGAAGTAAGCTTTCAAACACCCAGGTCTTAATTGCTGAAAATCTACTCCCTGGAAAGATCTGCCATTTATAAGCACAAAAATACAAACAACCCCAAAATAATTAGCTTCAGACCACAGGGACTCTGAGCAAGTACAATCAGAGAAGGAGAAAGTGAACCCCCAGGCTCTGGGTTCTCTGTTAGGAATCACAGTCAAGCAACTTAGCAATGATTCTGAAATACTTCCATAGCTTTTTAATTTGCTTTTTTTCAATAATTTAAATTCCTTCTCATGCTTCCAAAAACCAACTCCAGTGTAAACACACACACACACACACACGCACACACACACACACACACACACACACACACATTCATAGTTGGAACATTAAAACTTTGATAACTAAAGTCTTGTCAAAGCCTCTTAATCTTGGTAATATCTTTTTTTTTAGACAGGGTGATCAAATTAAATCATAGTCTGATTAAATTTCAGACTAACATTTGGATGCCATCCGGAGAAACATGAGAGAAAAATAATGCTCGTAAGCTGATTCACCTGTAAGAAAATCATGAAGCATTTTGAAGTGGTAATTTTGTTTGTAATTGCAGAAGGTCTGAAAAAGCAGGAGTCAAAGCCCAGCAGAGTCTCTGCCGGTGGTCCATGTAGTACTGTAAAAGCAGAAGTCCTTTTTCTTCGATAAAAGGAAGGAGCTGGGTCAATTCCTCTGCAGGTTTGGTATCGGGTCTCACCTCCTGACCTCATGCCTCCAGAACAGAAATTTCAGGAAATCTCTCAGGAGATAAGACAGAAGAACACAGGCCAAGACAGCTGTGCCAGACTCCATCTCTCTCTTCTATTTTGTGAATTAGAATATCACGTAACTTCCTTACTTTATGAAGATTCTTTGCATTAAACAGCAGTTTCTAAAATACCTCCTTCACAGAAGGGCATAGTGGATATTTACTAAACAAATAAGCCAATGGATGAATAATAGGAGTTCCTTTTATATCTTGAATTGATGTTTGCATTTAAAAATTTAAACTTCTGCTTTTTGGACTGTCAAAGACAAAATTTGTATATATTTTAAAGAACTTAATGAGCTTTACTTTGTTTTTATTTTACAAATAGGCAGCTGTATCGTCCACAGATTGGAGCGAGTAGCCAAGCCAAGGAAGCTGGTGGTGCAGGTGCTCACACAGTGCATGGGACGCAGTGAAAGAGCACTGCTACCTGGCATCTGTGCAGCCTAAGCATTAGGGAGGTGAAAAAAGAAGAACCAAGCAACACAAAAGCCTCTGGGAGGTTAGCAGGAGGCACGGTCAAACTCAACACAGGCGAGGGAGTGAGAAACTTCTCAGAGGAGGGCACTGAAGATTGTCTTAGAGAAAACAGAGAGGTTTGCACAAAAATCAGTAGAAAGGCAATCCCAAAGTACTTTGCTGCCAACATTTAAAAGTTAGTTGACCTACTAGGAATAGAATGAATGATGTATGATTCCTTTACAAGATGAAATATAACACAGTGATCTAAATGAGTTCTGTGAGTGTATAGAGCTAGAACATATGATGAGTTTTTGACAGCGTTCTTATGTCCACACCATGTGTTAGAAAAAAATGATACCAATTATATGCAGCTTTCAAATAATGAAAATGGGTTCACAAATTTTCAAAGCTCCTGAGATAGTCAGTGATTCAACAGCAAAACCTCCTCTGATCTTGGAAAACCCGATGCTTTTAACTCTGCTAAAATCCGAGGACATGCAATCCACGGAGAACTAAGTGAGAGGGCAAGGCTAGCCCATCATGCAAGAAGTATCCTCTACACAGCATGCTGTCAGCAACGCTGCCTAGCCAAGAACTCCTTACCATCCCTCAACTGCACTGTGATGCTGCGGATGGTAACAGCACATGTTTATGTCTGGGAACAAGCTCAGAAAGAGTAATCCTTCCATAGAGCTGGAGTTATACTCTACTCTGAGCCTTTCTTTGAACACAACTTTA
Organism: Arvicola amphibius; assembly: GCF_903992535.2. NCBI lineage: Eukaryota > Metazoa > Chordata > Mammalia > Rodentia > Cricetidae > Arvicola > Arvicola amphibius. Next base: position 53,695,497 of record NC_052052.2, on the reverse strand, counting down.
GCTCAGAAGACATTCTTCTTCGGGTGGGCTAGCCAAAACGAAGGCCTTAAAGATGCCTGCCAAAGTGACCAGTACCTCTTCTGACTGCATTGTAATCCTATCTCCAGGCTGAACACTCCCCCTCCACACCTGCCCAGTGCCATGACAATAGATGACTTTTGTGATTCTGATTAGAACAAAATTATTACAGAAGTGGAAAACTAATAAAAGTCCCTGATTGGAAGGTCATAGTCCATTTTTCTGGAAATTTCTGCTGATCTTTGCCAAAATAAACAAGATGTGCGTGTCAAATTACTTTCCAAATATTTCTGTTTATGCCAGTAGGTTAGTGTAGCACTGAGCATTGACGAAAGCAGCTGACTTTCGTGATGAGTGGTGCTTACAGCAGAGATCTCTAACTGATCAAAGTGCTGAGATTAAGTGACTATTAAATGCTCAGATATTGTTGGGACATCTACATCTTCCCTCCTAGGCCGAAGGGACATTGTGATAAAGAGTGAAGAAAAATGTCAGAGCTAGAATGCTGTGGGGCACTTTCCTTCCCATTTCTTGGCCATGCACTCATAGAAGTAGCTACAACTACTTTCAAAAGACTTGCACAGGAGTGGATCTGTCAACATCCTACTATGGAGATCAGCAGCATTCACAAGATTTTTACCTGTTTCCTCCTAGAGAACCTAAAAGTAATTCATATTTGCTGGTGGGGAAGACAAGACATTCTCTTCAGTGGTATTGCCAATGGTAAGACACAAATAACCCCATGTCTGTATTCCTTTGAACAATCCTGATTATCACTGGGTTCCCTTCTCCGGCTCCTCTCCACCACACACACAAAGAAAAAAAGGGGGGTGGGTTAGACAAGATGGGCACTGAAAAGGGACTATTGGGAGTGGGATGGTGTGGAAGAAGGTACTAGATAGTGAATAAAATCAAAATGCATTGTACACATGTATGAAATATCATAAGGAAACCTTATATATTTAATATATGCAAATAAAAATATTTAAAAAAAACTGAATTCCTAGAAAATATATCCTGTCCCTATGAACATTCATCACATTCACATTTATTAACTTAGCTTCCCCTTACTTCTTGGACCTTACACCTATAAGCCACCCTCCAACTGATTGAGATGTTGATTCACAAGTTTGTTTCCTACTTCTCTTATTCTATACTAATGATATGTTTTATTCTTGCTACTATGTTGATTTTAAGTTTTATTACTGATATGAAGGAAAAAAGTGTGATAATATTTGATATCGATATTGTTTATATTGGGCTGAAAAGTAGGCTCATCAGTTAAGAGCATATACTTCTCTTAAGAGAGCTAAGCTTTGATTCCCTGCAACTACATGGTAGCTCACAGCCATCTATATCTTTAGTTCCAAGGGACAAGAAACCCTCTTCTAGTCTACATGGGCCCCAGAATGATACAGAGCTATACATGTAGGCAAAAACTGGTACACAAAATATTCTCAAATTTTTAAAATATTGAGAGTAGAGAGTGGAAGAACACTGAACTCCACTGAGTGACTGCAGGGAGGATGACATAGTGCATACCCATGCCATCTTTTATAATGCCTCAATGCCTACCAGTACATTTCCACCAAAAGACATTGCAGGCAGAGGAATGAACCAAACTATTATTAGATTCTAAGAGCATGAAAATGCTAACTCAAACACAAATCTCTTAATTATTGTCCCCAGCCGACAGAAAACCTAGTTCTTGGCTAATAGATTTGGGGGCTGAGAAGACGTTGAAAACATGAAAGTTACCAGGAGCATATTAGGAGAAGCATGTTAAAGATAGCACCAAAGGTAGGTGACTGTGTCCTGGTCAATTTCACCACGTGCCCTTGACTTTAAATCACTATTGAAATGCTAATTTTGTTTCAACCTTGGAAAAGTAGTTCAGAGGAAAAGGAACAAAAGCTTTTCTTTTTTATCCTTGGCCTATACAATCAGATTTCTCTGAAGGGAATGAAGAATCAGAGGGCATTTATGCAAAGATTCGAGATTGAGAGAACTTTTCAAATACTCGGCATCTCTGAATGCCCTTGATCGTCCTTACCAGATAAAATACAAAGAAGTCTAAAAACCTCTCCCTAAATTCCCATCCATGGCTCTCTAATCAAGAACCCCACACTCTCTTTACTTAGAGCAATTATATGTTCATTTCCCAAAGCCTCATTCTGGCTTTTTTCTTTTCTTCCTGACTGGAAAAATAACAGATAATGTGACCCTTTGTATCATCTTGTGTTTTATCTGCTGTTGTGTTTCCACCCACTAAATAGCAAGTGATGAAACCCAGAGCAATTTAGACTACAAGAGGTGTGTGTGGTGTGTGTGACAGGGTGATAAGCAGACAAGCTCTGATGTAGGTCTGTTGATGTTTGTGGCAGGAGGTTAATTAGCATTAGCAGAAGGATCAGCAGTTGCCTGAACTTACTCATAAGGTACTGGCTGCTCCCAGCAGTACAGTACAGAGAAAAACAAGTCAAAATAGTTTTTGTTCCTCTTACAGAAAAACCATTTACAAAAACAAACAGAAAGTAATTGGATTCCTCGTTGTTTGCTTTCTGTTTCTCCATTCCAGCTAAGTGTTTGATTTAGCTGCTTCCTTTGCTCCTTCCAAGTCCTACACGGTTTGAGCAGTAAGGCGGCTGTAATTTCTTTTTCCTTTTTTCCTTCCCTCCTCCCATGCCCCCTCTGCAATCCTTCGGCTCCTTTTTACTCCTTAGGAAGTAAACTTTATAGAGAGATGATTTCATTTTCAATTAATGAGGAGTGTATTTTTGCCGGCTTATAAGCTTGGACCATATAGATCTAAGGCACACATCTCCTCTCTGATCATGTTGTAACATTTAAATCTCCTGAAGCTGCTGCCTACCCCTAATCTCCGTGATGATCAGAATAACTATTGTATCCAGCATGAGCCTTTAACAAAGCCCTGAAAGGGTCTTTATTGCCTTGACATTGTGGTTTTCCTCTATTTGTTCCAATAAAGAAGAGAAAATAGATTATTCTTCCAAAATAGTATTTCTTGTTATCTTTTCGCAAGGAAGTTTAGAATCACTTGATGAACTGTTTAAGATATTCTCAACAGAAAATGACCACTGCCTTGTAGTTGCGGGACTATCAACAGACAAGATTTCTCTCTTTGCTTGTTCACTTGAATGTTTTTACCAAGCATACTGTTAGAACTTATTGAGAAATGTTAATTCATAATGAAAGATGAGTAAACAATAAACATAAGGTGCATTATATAATGACTGTGTAACAGCACAATTATTAGATTTTTAGTGGTGATGAAGGATTTGTTTTAGGGTGTGCCATCATTGTTTTCGCATAAACAAAAGAAAAGGAAACATTAACATCATCTCCACTTAAAATTGGTGGATCAAAGACACAGGGGAACTAGATATATCTTCATCTTAAAAATGTAAAGGACACATACATGATTCCCAACTATTCTAGTATTTCTAATTAAGAATCATGATGTGTTAAGTTTCCACGGCGGATGTCTCTCAGAAATAGTTTGCCTATCTCTCTTACACAGAAGATGAGCCCAGAAGCACCATCTACTTAGTGCCAGGTTAAAGCTAAAGCCAGGATTCTTCCCATTCAACTGCCTTTCATTTACTCTCCAAAGCCATATGACCTTCCCTTGAAAATCAGGATGAAGCATTGGGTCCTAAATGATTTTCTGCAAACATGTATCAGACACATGTCTTAGAGGTATCCACTGAAGAACTGGGTACATGTGAAAAAAGACTCAACTATCCAAAGTTATCTATGCTCAAATTTTAAATTTCTTTTTGCAGTTCAAATTAATTTGATTCCTCATGACCGATGAAGAACAGTGAAGGAAAGTAGAATCTTCTTCATAGCTATCATCTACTGTAGGAAGACAATGGCTCCCATGATTGCTTCCTCTCCTCTCTCTCTCTCTCTCTCTCTCTCTCTCTCTCTCTCTCTCTCTCTCTCTCACACACACACACACACACACACACACACACACACACACACACACACATCTCACATGAACGCCCCCCCACAGCATATAATATAAGAATGCAATTGTAATTTCCCTGCATTTTCTCCAGTCAATATTATTTTAGATGGTAAGTACATTCTTCAATTTTTGAACAAACTTCTAGAAAATATTTTGATTTCTCAGTGTCATTGTTGGACATTTTTACAACAAATTGCCTTCCTCTTAATACTTAGCAAATGTTAAATGAAAGAGCCCATATTAATTAGTGTGATAAGAATATTGAGAAGTATTAAAATAAAGAACAAAGAGATGTTTTAGGTTTTTGTTTGTTTGCTTTTTTTTTTCCTTTCGACATAGGGTTTTTCTGTATTTTTGAAGCCTGTCATAGAAGTAGATCTTCTAGACAGGCTGGCATTGAACTCACAGAGATCTGCCTATCTCTGCCTATCAAGTGCTGGGATTAAAGGTGTGTGTCACCACTGCCCAGCTCAAAGAGATGTTTTGTAAGCAAATTTTCCAAACCAAATGAAGGCTTACAAGGGGTTTGGAGGAATCAGTCAGCATATCATTCAAACATGGGGATTCATATGCAAGCACTGTCTCCTGGTTTAGTTTTATTTATGGGTCACTAGTAACAATAATATGCAGTAATTTATTTTGACAACAACATCTATTTAGTTTTCATACGTATATCATAGTGCATCTTAGATCCAATTTATTCCTCATTTCCCCCCTCAACTGAATCATTTCCCACTACCACGGTTTCTGTTCACCAAGGTTTGGAATCAACAGGGAAAGGCATTCATAGATTAGTAGCAGATGAGCTAGCACCTTGCGTGTCCCCATTTCTAAGACTTATAATGCTCTGCAATCTTAGACATATGTTTACCATGTACCTTCCAACTCCTTTTTTACTTCCTATTCATTCCCAAGAAAAATAGTTTTGAGTAACAGCATAGGTATCAGTCAGTCCCAGGGGGGAAAAAGGGTAACTCAGAGAATATTGAGGCTCTCACACAGAGAAAATGTTTGTTTAGTGGAGGAAAGTGGGAACTGCATAAAGAAACATCATTCCTGGGCAATAGAGAAAGGACATATGGATCCAGCTTGAATTTATTTTAATGTAGTTTTTTTGTCTACTAGAAAAATGAACCTAAGTAAGTATAAAGGCTTCAATGAATTATCCAACATTGCCCTTGGTGAGAGGAAGGGTCTCAAGTAACATCAGAATTTCATTGGTACCAGTTGTGTCTTTGACAAAGACAGTGGATTGTTCCATCTTAAAATGATGCAGTATTAGGAAAGATTCTACTCCACTTGTTCTAAAACATAAAGCAAAAATAATATGCCAATAGTTACTTGGTACATATATTTTTGAGCCTAGCATCTAGGATACTAGTAACAGCAATGACTAAAGTTGTCTAGTTTTATGTGATTTGCAAAGAGTTCTGTGTTGTCTTTCCCTTTATCCTGACAGCAATGTATGAAAAGGTATCTGTACCTGTACAATAAACCTAAAAACCAAGGTACATAAATGTCAAGAATTTGTTCATGGACAAAGCAGGGAGACATCGATCAGAAGCTGATTCTCACTGTCAGATACAAAATCCAACAATATTCTCCACAGAGCTTTATTCGGCAAAACCGTATTGACAAAAGAGTTTGATATTTATTATTTTTATAAGGAGACAGTCTTTTCTTCTGAGGCCATTTATTTCAGCCACATATCATTCAATAGTAGAGCCATGTAAGTAATTATACAACTTGATATAGAACTTGGGTGTCTGCTTGCAAATATATTTCCTTCTACTATGCATGCAGACTTTGTTAGAGTTGCTAAGCAAAAGTAATGAACTCCTTTATCAAGCCATTGTAACAGTGTCCCCTTGAGGGTACACAGTGGCAGATAATAATCACGGCATAGGGTACCTATGACATGCTTACAGCACAAAGAAGTTACTAGTAAGAGCAGAATTACTAAGAACAAACAATATGGTATGATCAAGCTCCCGCCAAGATGGCAGTGGTGTGTCACAGAAAGTTCCCTGGCAGGAATCAGAATACTGACACTTTGGGACACCAATCTACAAAGAGATGAAAGTTATAACTTTATTATTCTGACAACTAAAGTTTGCTCTTCTGTCTTCTGGTGAAGTCCCATGCATCTGGCAATAAATGCTTTTCTCTCTCTCACTCAATTCAATCTCAAAATGGTTTATCCTCAAATATTTACAGTTTGTTCAATTAATTTCCTTTGACATGGGGATCTCCACATGGGGCTAAATGTTTTCTTTTGTAATTCTAAGTATAGTTTGCAACTCTCCTGGAAGGATTATTTCAGCATGTTTTAACAAACACAGAGAACTATATATAAATTATATATGTAAACCTCATTTTGACAAGAAAATTATTCAAATGTCAACTGAAAGCAGTCCTCCTAGTAGCTTTGATCTGAATTTGAATCAGTGGCCAGCCATACATGATCTGTGAGACATGGCAAATGACCAGTGTTTCTTAGCTCCACACTGGTAGAATCCATAAAGAGCTGTCAGAACAGCTGAATGATATGTATAATTGTTACTTAACCCCTGAAAAACTGTTCAATAAATATTAGCATACTCTTCTGCTTTCTCCAGTCACATATAAAAGCAATGAAAAGAAGAGAAAAGATATTCAGAAAATATATTAAGTACGGGATAGGAGGGAAATATGAACTTTAGGAAATGAGCCTTCTGCTGAAATCATTACCCATGAGGCTAAGGCACACTTTTAGGAAAGTCTGTTTTTCACTTTCTTAGTCCCAACTTTCTAATATATATTAAACAATACATATCAGGTTACACAAAACCTCTGGTAGTTTTATTTTATTATTTCCCAGATCAAAACTCAAGCCCAGTTCTTCTGGAAATCCTTTACTCTTTGAGTTAATAGTGCTTTCCTTTTCAAGATTAATAATTTCATTTATTGTGACATAGTCAAATGCCAATTACGTATCTTTAGTCTTCATAGGACTCTCCACACTACAAATACAGTTACATTTATTTTATATACATGGAAAGCAAGACTCTTGAGAGAGGAGTAATTTGTCTGAAATCTCATGGTAGAGTGAATCTAGGCAGTGTGACTCTTGCAGTTGTACTTCCCTGAAGATAAAAGTAATAAATATGGAATTGAACACTAAGTTAATTCACCAAGATACAGAAAGCAGGGTCCCTTGTTGTCTCACTTCAAAGGCTCTTGAAACAGTCTTGCTCTGTTGCTACTCTCCTAAACTGGCTTATGCTGTGGGAACAATTATGGAATAATCACTTACCAATGACTGTAGGGAAATACTGGAGCTGGCTTCTTGAATCTACTAATTCCTAAGAAAGTGACTGTACACAGGACTGGGGTTAAGGCAGCTTTTCCTTTCTGTGAAATACATAAAAAATACATAGAGCATAAAGGCCAACTTATCTGTGCAGAAGAACACACATATATGCAGAACAGTGGTGGTGCAGGCCTTTAATCCCATCAGTGTGAGGCAGAAGCAGGAAAAGCTCTGTGAGTTTGAGACCAGCCTGGGCTATAGAAAAAGTTCAAGAGTGAGATTGGCCTGTAATTCTCTTTCTTGGTTGAGTCTTTGTGTGGTTTAGGTATCAGGGTAACCGTAGCTTCATAAAAGGAATGGAAATTCGGGATCAACCTACCCCAGGACCCAGTAATCCCACTCTTGGAAATTTACTCAAGAGATGCCCAATCATACTACAAAAGCATCTGCTCAACTATGTTCATAGCAGCCTTATTTGTAATAGCCAGAACCTGGAAACAACCTAGATGCCCTTCAGTGGAAGAATGGATGAAGAAACTATGGAATATATACATGTTAGAATACTACTCAGTGGTAAAAACAACAATGACATCTTGAATTTTGCATGCAAATGGATGGAAATAGAAAACACTATTCTGAGTGAGGTAACCCAGACCCAAAAAGATGAACATGGGATGTACTCACTCATAATCGATTTCTAGCCATAATTAAAAGACATCGAGCCTATAATTCGGTATCCTTGAGAAGATAATAAGAAGGTGAACCCAAAGAAAAACATATAGTAATCCTCCTGGATATTGGAAGTAGACAAGATCGCCGTGCAAAAATTGGAACTTGGGAGTGGGGTGGGACGGGGCCAAGGGGAGATGGGGAGAGAAAAGCGTGAAGGGGAGAATGGGGAGAGCTCAGGGGAATGGGATTCTTGGGATATAGGAAGGGTGGATATGGGAACAGGGAAGCATATATCTTAATTAAGGGAGCCATCTGACGGTTGTCAAGAGACTTGACTCTAGAGGGGTTCCCGGCTTTCCAGGGAGACGCCCCCAGCTAGTTCCTTGGGCAGCTGAGGAGAGGGAGCCGGAAATGGCCAGATCCTATAGCCATACTGATGAATTTTTTGCATATCACACCATAGAACCTCCACCTGGCGATGGATGAAGAAAATGACTGAGCCCCACATTGGAGCACCGGACTGAGCTCCCAAGGTCCTGTTGAGGAGCAGAAGGAGGGAGAACATGAGAAAGAAAGTCAGGACCGTGAGGGGTGCGTTCACCCATGGAGACGGTGGGACAGAACTAACGGGAGATCACCAACTCCAGTTGGAATGGGACTGATGGAACATGCGACCAAACCGGACTCTCTGAATGTGGCCGACGGTGGAGGCTGACTGAGAAGCCAAGGACAATGGCGCCGGGCTATGATTCTTCTGCATGGACGGGCTCTGTGGGAGCCTTCTTTGCTTGGTTGATAACCTTCCTGGACCTGGGAGGAGTTGGGAGGACCTTGGACTTAACATAGAGTAGGGAATCCTGATGGCTCCTTGGCCTGGAGAGGGAGGGAGGGGGGTATGGGTGGAGGGGAGGGAAGAGAATGGGGAGAAGGAGGGGAGGAGATGGAAATTTTTTTTCTCATTTTTTTATTAAAGATTTCCATCTCCTCCCCTCCTTCTCCCCCTTCCCTCCCCTCCCCTCCACCCATACCCCTGCTCCACCCCTCTCCAAAGACAAAGAGCCATCAGGGTTCTCTTCACTATGTTAAGTCCAAGATCCTCCCAGCTCCCCCTAAGTCCAGGAAGGTGAGCAACCAAACTGACAAGGCTCACAGTGAGCCCGTCCATGCTGTAGAGTTCATGTTCATTGCCGTTGTCCTTGGTTTCTCAGTCCTCCTCCACCGTCAGCCACATTCAGAGAGTCCGGTTTGGTCCCCTGTTCCATCAGTCCCATTCCAACTGGACTTGGTGGTCTCCCGTTAGATCTGTCCCACCATCTCAATGGGTAAACGCACTCCTCACGGTCCTGGGGAGATCATGAGCGAGATGGAAATTTTTAAATAAAAATGAAGTAACATTTTGAAATAAAGCAGCAGTAAAAATTGAAAAAAAAGAAAAAGTTCAAGGACAGGCAGGGCTACTCAGAGAAACTCTGAGTATATATATATTTCAAAATTGCTACCAGGGAAAGATTATACACTTTTGGCCCTGACAGAAAAAGGATGCTATCTGAAAACTGAAACCCACCAAAAATGATCAAAGCAGTCTGACCTTTGCCAACTCCAGAACTTTCTAATGCCAGGGTGAGTTATAGATATAGGAGAAACAAAAGCTAAAAAGGAGCCATTTCTTCTGCTGTGCTCTCTCAACAGAGAATACATTTGCGACTGCATGTGCAGAGTTTTCCTGATACACTGAATGACCAATGGATTCTGAAGACAACGCTGCAGTAAATCCTGTAATGACAGTCAACTGTGTCAGAATTCATCCAATTCTGGGACGATTATCTGGACTCTAGTCCCCGCTTGCAAAGCCATTCATAAGACCCAGGTTGTTTTACTCAGGCTACTGACGGAATGCTTTAAATTGAGACCCAAGGGCCTTCTGTTGATTGCTTGAAGCATCTCACAGGCCTCAGGGAGACATATTTACCATTTTTTATAAAGACTATTACAGAAGACACAGGTGAGAGCTGCGTAGGGTGAGGCATGAAAGAAGGGAATGGAAGCTTCTGTGGCCTCTCTGGGCACACCACCATCCAACAATCTTCATGAGTTCAGCTATTCCAAATCTCCCACTAACCCAGTCCTTTGAAGTTCTTTTGTTTTTTTGTTTGTTTGTTTGTTTGTTTTTTCCTTTGAAGTTCTTATGGAGGGTTTATATATACTCATGATTGCTCAAAGTACCGGCCATTAGTAAGCAACGTAACCTTCACCTCGGTGCTCATTAATTTTTGGTCAGCCTAACACAAACTAGTGTCATCTAGAAAGAGCAAACTTCAGTTGAGGAATTATTTCTATTAGATTAACCTGTAGACAAGTCTGTGGGACATTTATGTGTATTGATTATTAGTGTAGGAGGATCTGGACCACTGTGAGTGGTACCATAACTGGCAGGTGGTCCTGAGTTGTATGAAAAGAAATATAGCGACAAAGAACAAGCTACGAAACAAAACTCTCTTCCATGGTCTCTAGTTCCTGCCTCCAGGTTCTTGCCTTAGGCTCCTACCCTGGCTTTCCTCAGCGATGGAATGTGACCTGAGAGTTGTAAGATGATTTGATCTTGATTTTGGTTAGTGCTTTATTACAGCACAAAGAATATGGTCATGGTCTTCCAAAATTCAAAAAGTCATCCATGCAATTGCACTTTAAATACATTAGGTTATCTGGTACCAGACTAGCACTTCCACTGCCAGAGAAAAATAATTAAAATTGATTAAAAATATGAATACTTCTCCTTAAATGTTGAGAAAACAATGAATAGCATCATGCATGATCTGTGATGACACCAAAGTTAACACTGGAATGCTATGACGAACGGGTTTTGTGTCAGGAGGCCATTTCCAAATCATGGTGCATATGAGAGGAAATCCAGGCAAAGTGGAACATTTTCACTACATTGGAAAAATGGCAGTAGAAATGCAGAAATGTGGCAGACATGACAGTGGCACAGCAGGGAACCACAGAGCAGAAGCTCTGGGGATTTGTAGTCCTGACTCCTCCACTTTGCATCTGGATACTTAAGGTGCAGATGTAAGGGGAGCTCTGCAGCTCTACTGACAGGACAAAGTACAAGAAAAGGGAGCTGGAAGAATATTACGCTGTCCAGACGAAGGCCTAACAGAGCTTTGGGAAATGTGTGACTTCTGCCTAGCGAAAGCTAAAATGACAGCAGTGACTATTCCAGAACACAGGGAGGCTGTGATTTCAAGTGTTTAACACACCCTGGAAGACTCAAACAAAGCATAAAGTGCATTCTTAAGGAAAAAAAAAAAACTTCACATTGATCTGTAAGTTAACTGCTTAAGTTGATTAATTCAAAAAATAAGGCAGCACTTTAAAAATATTATCTACATATTCTTTGATAAACCTGTATATGTAAACAAGGTATCTTGCCTCTGAGTTTTCAATTAAGATGGGAAAGGTTTAGGGAATTTGCCAATATATCATGCTATAGTTTGAATATGATGTTGTTCTCCAATCATTCATGTATTACTGTCTTGATCCTCAGGTCTATGTTATTGATATGTAGACCTTTTGGTCATTAAGAGTATGCTCTTCCTGGGCATTGTGTGGCCCAAATCCCTTCATTTTCTTTTCAGTTTCTTGGTTTGATATATAATTAGTCTGTCCTGCCATATACTTGCTCCCTGACATTCTAGTATTGCTGAATTAAGAGAACAATGCTGTTGATATTGGACTGGAGTCTTCAGAACAATGAATTATATTAACCTTTTATCTCTATAAGTATCCAGTGTGTTACTGTGGTATAGTGACATTAAGCTTATTTGATATTAAGTATTTATAACATGTTTATTTTATTCTGCCCTTTGCATGCCTTTAATCCTCTTTTCAGATCTCTTTCAATGTTGACTCTGAACATTTTTCCTACTCTCATTCAGTCCATATAGCTAAGATTCATTCATATTGAATGCAATAGAATAATATGACTGATTCAAATTATTCCTTAATATAGACATAGATTTTTTTAAACTGTATCTACATACAAATATATATGAACAAATATGCACATATAATTTTCTGTATCAAGCTCATCATTAAGTTAAATCTTGACTTCAGTAATATTTTAATGAACATAACTGAATTTTACAAATTAATATTAATTACAATGTTGTATTCTCACTATTCTTTTCTGTTATCTTAAGTTCAAAGAGTTGATTGTTTTCATCATCCAATCATATTCTGAGGAAATGTTTTTGAGTTCTACCCAACATAAAAATTTCCTTGCTTTTTTGTTTAGACTGCTTTTTATTTATAAAAGATCAAAATATTCTAAATAAACATGTTCAGGGAACACGTTGCAAATATGTTCTTGGTATTACATTTTAAGTATAACATCAGTTGATTTGTGCATAAAGAAAAGCACTTTGATGGAATACAAACACTAAGCAACCACTGTAATAAACCAATTTTACAACCAAGTTTAAACAAGCATGCTTAACAACTGGCTTCGAGATTAGTCCTGTAATTAGTAACTTTTGTTGGGTAGCTCATTTAGGACCAGAGGTTATATTGAAAAAATCTTAAACAACCTAATCATTTTAGAAATAATTCTTAATAGAAGCTACTAAATAAAATAGCTAAGGTGAAGGTACTAGGGTTGAAGTCAAAAGAAGAAAGCTAAGCTCAGGAAGCCTCAAAGTTGGGCCCACCCACTTTTCTCTCAATTTCCCACTTCCATTTAGAACACCATCCAGAAGAATGTCATCTAAAGATTTAAATCCAATGAATAAGATAATTGTATTGTATCTTATAGCCTTAATATTTTTGATAAACTGCACTGACTGCATAATTCACAACGTATTTTGTTGTTTTTATTGCTGCCTGTTTTGTTTTGGGGGCTGAGGTCAGCAATCCCTTTTCCATGATTAGTTACATGATCAGAGAGAATATGTCAATTTATTGTCTGAAGTCAGTGGGGACTTTTCAGTAAACAGATAGATTCTGTAATTCCACTAGAACAAAATGTTTCAGAGGTAGCTTGAATGAAAAAGACCCCTATAGGCTTGTATGTTTCAACAATTGATCCCCCGTTGTTGGAACTATTTGGGAAAGATTAGAAGGTGTGGCCTTTTTGGAAGAGGAGTGTCATTGGGGACAAGTTTTGTGTTTTCAAAAGCCCTTGCTGATTTCTAGTTAGCTCTCTTTGCTTCAGGTGGATGAGATACGGGCTCTCAGTTGCTACTCTAGCACCTGGCCTGCCCATCTCTACCACAATTCTGATCATGATAGCCATGGATTTACCTTCTGAAACCGCAAACCCCCCTTTAACATTTTCCTCTAAAAGTTGCCTTTGGTCATGGCCAAACAATAGAAAAGTATTGGTGTCCAAGACCATACAATAGAAGAGTAACTAAGACAGTCCCTGGATTCCAACCTTTTATTTTACACATTAAATATTTCAGAGGGAAATTCCAACACAGAACTCATTCAAATTCATTTCTCTCTCCGGTGCTGAGCGAGAACATAAAGGTGAACGTTCACTCCTTTAAATTAGTGGCAACTGATATAAAATTTAAGATCCCTTTGAAATGCAGAAAATATTCAATCTCTAGACCATCTGCAGCAAATTTACCACAAACATTCATGCATCCTCCGTAACAGCTTTATGCCCCAAACTAGGAATTTCTCCAAAGTTACAATTATATGATGCAAAACAGGTAATTTTCACCCCGATCTCATGTTTTCATTCCAGGTCTTAGTTAATGTACCCGTGATGGCTGCTGTTTGATGAATCAGCTTTCCTGTTAACTAGAGGTGCAGGGCCATCATCTAATGAAAACACTCTGTGTTTTATGGCTCCCCAGGCTGCAGTTCTGCATATTAAAATAGAATTTCAATCTCACTGTTAGAAATAAAATCAAGCCCAGCATCTGTGGTTTGAACAGAACGGAGAAAAATGCTCCTCATTTCATCTTAACAATATTTTTCATGCTAGACAGTATAAAAAAGAGGCCTTAGATATAATTTTAAAATGTCTATAAATTAGAAATAAATTCATAGAAATCAGCATAATAGTTCAGCATGAGTTAGTTCATTACATGTACAAATTTGGCTGCTGAAAGTTTTCTGTTCCAGTTAGAAGTTTGGCAAAACATATTCACAAATAAGGGCTTCCTGCTGTTCCTCAAACACCTCTGGTACCAGACTGCTTTCATTCTTCTGACTACAAGTATCGAGCCTCTCTGACCATTCAGAATATTCCAGCTCTGCTTATAGTGATTGCACCTCTACATTCAGTACTGAAAGATCATTTGACAACTCAGAGTAAGTCACAGAAGCAGATGCATCAAAGAATCGGACAATTCTCTCATGCCTAATGATTTTCAATCCCAGTCACGGGGCTCATTAGGATTACACAAAGGCAGATTAAGCAACTTCCTGTGGGTGAAGGATATTGTTAATCGTGATTACAATAAGCCATATGGAGTATGCGTAGCATTTTCCTGCCTTACTCTTTCTTCTTGCCTTTTCCTCGTGGCTCACGTCAAAACACAGGCATACACTACAGTCCACTTGCATTAATCAAGTAATCGCTTTAACTGTTTGTTTTTGTTTATAAGGCTTTATTTCAAGTAATAGTTTGTACTCTTTTGTTTTGTCTATAGGACTTTATTTCAAGAGAATACAATGCAATGAATATAAATATAATGTCCAGCTATTAGTGTTTCCATGTCGCCAATAACTGGCTAATCTCATTGCATAGTCTCGTCTTGTTTAGTTCTCAGGAAGGAGAAGGGTACATGCACGTTATTAATGGCAGGTTTTCAACAGTGTAACTAAAAATTCAGAATATTTAAGTGGTTTATGCTATTACAAAGAACCATGAATTTAGAGAAATAATTTTAAACCTTGTGTTTTTACATTATAAAACTATAATATAAGTATTATATTAGATTGTTAAAATGTTATATAAAATGAGTCATTTCACTACGATAGTTTCATATCATTGTAACTTTTCTCATGTTGATTTGAAGTTATGGGGGTCTGGCATAGCTGACATTTGAACCTCAGGAGTGCTGGTCTGATGAAGGAAAGTGTTTTCAATTCAGGCAGGAAAACACTGGGAGAGTGTTTCATGTTTGATCTCATTTTGTTCTACTAAGATCCTTATGTTTCTTCCTCAATTCTCCACCTTATGTTTCCTGTCTTCCTATTCACCATGCTCTACTAGACCCCAAAACTTTCATTCTGGATCCCCTTTAAGACTCAGACCTCGGAAACATATTGTACGTATTACCATATCTAGGCAAACAAAAAGTCTCTATACAATATGGGCTATTATTCTCTGTTTTAGAATAAGATGATTCCTTGGGAAGACTAGTGATAGTTATTTTCTAAAGTCATATACATTGATAAAATGTGTAGATTAAAATTGTAGAATAGGGATGTTTTTGATATTTCTGCTGTTCAATCATCTCTCTTACAATCAAAGACAACACCTGAGAGACTTTTAGCATCTCGACAGTCAAATACCTGTTTCGGGGCCAGTGTATATGGACTGTCTCTATTCTGAGACTTCAAAAGAGATTTAGATATTTTGTTTAATTGTCTGCCTAAAAACTGATTTAACCAGACCTCTCGGATACAACAGTGTAGTCCAAAGTCCTACCATGAACTTCTTGCCTCCGTCACTTTGACTGTCACCAGTCTTCGTGTTTTTTCCTCCTAAAAAACCTCGCGAGAACACGTGGATTATCCCAGGGCCTATCAGATCTTCAGGCATGGTGTTTAAGACTTTAACTTCTGACTGACAAAAGATGTGAAACAATTAATCTATAGAAAGAGAATGTTTTTTTTTTTGTGAGAAAGTTAAAGTTTAAAGACATGCTTATCAAGTAGAAAACCTAGCAATTTGGCCCCTTTCCTCCTTCTCTTGTCCTTTCCTCAATGAGAAAGAAGGTTCCAGGATAGGGCAAGCACTTATATATTTCTATAAGGGAAAATTATCACATGTGGGCAGGCCTTAGCTCTCTCTCCCATTTGTTTAGTCGGTAACCAAACCATGGTGCGTTCATTTTCATATTGAAGGATCTCTCAATACCCAAGAATTCTGTTCTAATAATTAATTTAGTATCGCTAACCTATAAAAAATGAGAAAAGTTATAGCATGTTATTATGAGAGATAGAGACTGATCATTCTAAGTAACTTTCAATCGTTACCAATATTTGATATAAATTAGACTTTTCCTGTTAATTAAAGTCATCCAATAATTTGTGGAGCATTTAGAAAAGTATTTATGTAGCAATGTAGACTCAAATTTGACTCCACCTGCTTTTCAGAGTGGCAAAAAACTAAATACAAAAACCTATCTGTACCTGTTCTGTGTCTATTGAGAAAAAAGGGACATATTTTGAATACTTGCATTTGCAATTAGTGTTAAAGTGGGTAAGTTGATTTGAAGTGGTGGAGAATACAAATGGCTTCAGGTGTGTTTGTGCTTAGGATTTGTCTGGATGAAGCAGAAAATTGTTTATCTGTGTTTTCTTGTCTGTACAAAATATGATAACTTTAATATAATGAATGGAATGCAGTTCCACAAATTCCAGTATTCAGATGTGAAATTCACAAAATTATGAAAATGGGAAGTTTTTATAACTCATTGCTTAGAATTTAAATATACAAAAGGGTTTTAAATGATCTTTGTGTATGGCACTAAACATTTATGTTTAGCTCCAGAAATACGGAAATGCTAGAGATGCTACATCAAGCCCCAAGAGCTGTCACATGAGGCAAGTACCACTGTTAACAATTTTCCAAGATTCAAAGTTTCATTATTCTGTTACAACTTAGATTCTAGACTTTCTGAGAAAAGATCATCAAGTATAATTGTGAGAATGAGGTAGAGGAGAGGAAAAATAAAGCACTGGAGAAAGTCACAGTTGCACAGTTCAGGCCCCAGATCATGAACTGGAGACTTGTTAGTTATGAATGCCCAGCCTTAGCTTATGTTTCTCTCACTAGCTCTTATAACTTAAATTAACTCGTTTCTCTTCATCTGCATTTGTCTCAGGGCTTTTTACATTTCTTTCATTCTGTATGTCCTACTCCATGTCTGTCTGTCTGGCAGCTGCCAGTCTGGCTTACCTCAGGCTTTACCCTTTCCTTCCCCTCTCATTCTCTATTCTCAAGCCCAGATTCCTCCTAGAACTTATTCACTCGGCCCACCAGTGCCACCTTTTTCTCTACTGCCTACCTTTCAGCCATTCAACTTTTTATTAGACCAGTTGGATGCCTTAGGCACTCAAGGTAAAGAGCAGCATGCCATATCATAATCAAACAAGGGCAGCAAAACAAATGTAACACATCTTTACATAATTAATGTAACATTCCACAACACAGAGTGGAGTGCAAACTGGGGCTTTCTGAATAAGCTAACAGAAACCCGTGCAAGGACCACTTGAGAGGGATCAGTGATTTTGTAGGGTCAATGTAACTTGTTTTACCAAGAATTGCAGAAATGTCTGACCATGTGTTTGGTAGACATGGTTTGGAAGGCAGAGTAAATAGAAAATTGAGTTTTATGATTTTATTTTCTGCAAACAATCGTACAAAATAAACAAAATATAATCATAGTATATACATTATTAGAGTGTTATAATATTAACCATTTTAACTACATGTATATACCCCTGACAAGTTCATGAGATATATATTAACATATGTATACATATATACAAACAATAAATATGTATGTGTGAGTTTAATGCCATTATTAGAAGAAAGACTCATGAATGTATAAAGAATAAGATGCAAGACACAATAAGGGAAATTGTGGAAACAGTGACAGTGAATAGCATAGTTAAAAACAGAAGCCAATATCAAAGTGGACTCTAAAGCTATTTTTATAGGAAGCTAAGTGGGAAATTGCCTGGTATAACAAGAAAAAATATAAAATCTTTTACAACTTCATTCTTTTACCCCAGGGCCTGAGGGTAGATGCTGGCTGACTTTTTAAAAAGAGGAAAAGCATCATGGACTTATTTTCAATTAACTGAAACACAGGAAAAATAATGAGACACATATCAGCAGAATCATGCAGATCTTTGGCTTATGACTGACAAACCCCTGAGACTCAGTTAGGCAAATTGGAGCTGGGTAAAAAGATTGACACTTTGAAGGTCCCCTTTCATTATAAAATGGTAAAATAACTATGTGACAAAAAATGTTCTTTTCAGTTTTATGAACTACATGGTCAGTTACCTTTTGGGGTGGGTAACAAGACTGTAGGAATGCAAAGAATTTCTTGGTCAGCTCATAATCAAGTGAGTGTGCAGTAGGAAACAACTAGTGGGCGATTGAAGGCATACTTTAGAACAGAGGCCCTGTCTAACTATGGAATCCATTTTCTTCAAAGCAGCCATGTTTTGACAAGTAAGTCCAAGATCACTAGTGAGCTAAAATCACTCTTCCACTTGATAACTTATACTTACTACTTAGGAAATTTTAGAAAAGTACATAATGAAAACCTAAACTACAACATCCCCATAATAAAAGTTATTCAAAATGAGTCATTTTAAAAAGACAAAGCTTGCATTATTAGCAGATTTTTAGCTAATATTTTAATGTATAAAAAATAAGTGGGTCCAATGAGAATTGGATTTTCAACCATTCTTTTTTTAAAATTATTAACTATTTGCCCTATTAGCTCAAGCTTATTACTAACTAGCTCTCACATTTTAAATTAACCCATAATCTTTGTCTATGTTCAGCCACATGGCTTGGTAAACTTCTTGGTAACTTTTTCAGTAAAGCAGTCTCGTCATGTTTCCTCCTCTGCGTCTGGCTAGTGACTACGTCTCTACCATTCCTCTACTTCGAATTCTTCTAGTCATGTTGCTTTGCCTCTACTTCTTGCCTGGCTACTGGCCAATCACTGTTCAATTTTTTTATTTTCTTAAAATTGTTTTTATTGAGCTATATATTTTTTCCTCCTAAACACCTCTGACTGTGAAGTATACTGCTCTGTTTTATTTTCCCTGCTGCTTCTAAAGCCATCTACTTCTTCCTGATGAGGACATTATGATGCATGTATGTAAATACATGCATGTATATGCAGTTATATGTATTATGCAGGTATGTGTGTACATGTATGTATGGAGGGCAGCAGTCCATGTTGGATATTTTGTTCAACCGATGTCAACCTTAATTTGAGGTGGAATCTCTTAGTGTGCCTGAAACTGTCAATTTAGGTAGGCAAGCTGGCCAACAAACTCCAAGGACCCTCTTGTCCATGCCTCAACAGGGCTTAATTATAGGATTATGCTGTCGTACCTAGCTTTATATGGGTGTCAGAGATCTGAATTCCCGTCGCTGCTTGTGCTACAAGGACTACTGACTAGGCCATCTCCCGCAGAAACCTAATTTCCAGTTTCCTAAATTAATCAAATATGCCACTATGATTCAAATGTGAAATGTGGAAAATATGGTCCACAGATATTGGTTCTATTTAAGAGGTTCTAGAACCTTTTAAATATGGGGCCTACTTGGCAGACAAACCTGTGCTTCTAGCGACAAGACTGGAGGGTTACAGGATGACTGTGTTTATAACTGAGCTTTCTCTTTCCTGGCATGTTGATGCGTGAGAAAACCACATAACAATGTGCCTGCTACAGCCAAAGTCCCTCCATAGACCTGCCTTCCCTCCCATGATGTACCTTCTACCATCGTTAAACACAGCTATAATCATTCTTTCCTAATTGTTTCTGTCAGGGATTCTGCCAAAGTGATAATGCCAAGAGCTAATTCTTATGTTTATGAATAGCTCCTTTTTCAACAGAAAGTAACATTCATGGGTTCTTGGAGTTAAACCAAGCTCATATTTGGAGGTAATTATTCAACCCACCAAGGGCATCTCTCTAATATTCAGATGAATTTAAAATTATATAGAAGCACAATTATTTTGAAAACATATAAAGAAATTTATTAATATCTTCATGGTCACTGTAATGGTCTTAGAATAACTGTAAGAATATTGTCATTTATTCTTAACTTCCAAATTGGGTAAAACATCTTCCCAAGCATTGAATAACATAAAAATACTAAATAAATACATTAGCACTACTAAAGCATGAATGTTTAAGGTGTAGCATTTTTCTTTATATAACAGATTTTCCTCCAACTGATACTTGTTAATGGGACAGATGTCTTAAGAGAAATAGAATTTCTATGCAAGATTTCCTGTTACCTAGGCTGCTCTGTGTTCTCTTTCTTCTATTTTATTCAAACACAATACATTATATTCATATTCAGCTGCATTAGCCACAGTCCCCGATGTACTTATTTATCTGATGCAAGGTTAATGTGATATTAAGGATTTTTTTTATTGAACAAGAGTTATAGCAACACCATCAAAGGCTCTGTGTTGGATTGATACAAAGAGAAAAAAAAAACATTTTCAGAAACTAATACGAACTAGGGAAGAAGATTCTGATAATGACTTCCCCACATGACATTTCATATTGCCAAGATTATGAACAGGTCTAGCATGCCAGAAAACTGTATCTTTAATTGGTCTTTATAACCATGTTCCCAACCTATGAACGATATTAGCTAATAAAGGAGAACAGGGTTTGCATTATTTAGGGCCCAAGTAATTAGCAAGTCAGTCTCCAGACAAAACCAATATGCTTTATTATTGGAAAAGTCTAACCAACTCCATTAACTACATCCTTGCTCTGTAAAAAATCACCCATCAAGGTAGCTGTCAGAGATCTGCACAATGTCTTCTCATCTGAATTGTTGACAATGCACAACAAACTTGATTTTAATTTGAATCTAAATAATGGTCTCCACCAACTGGCTGAGAGTCATTAATGCCTTCATTTTCCTTTGGGACAAAAGAGACTGGTTTATGTATCACAGGCCACATCTATTTCTCAATTTCTCATTCAGTCAATAGCACCATTTGCTATCACATGTGCTCAAACTGAAAAGTGCTGACCACGAGGAAAAATAAATTAAAAGGAAATTAAATACTCTCAAACAGATGAACAGAGTCAATTAGTTATGAACTTTAGAAAGGAAGAAATGTAATCTCAGTGGTTCAGAATTTTGTTTGTTTTGCTTCTCTGTATTGTGTGTGTATATAAATGCATGTATATGTCAAAATCACAGAAAACTCTCAAACTTCTTAAGAAGGCCGGCATTGTATGAAGCATGATTTCTCACACATGTTCCCAGTGGGATACCTCTTAACCCAATAAATTTGTAAATATTATAAGGTATATAAATATATAGGGTATATAAATATAATAACTCAAACCTTTCAAGTAATAAATCATACAGAAATGCATTATAATATAATTCTTGGCCATGATTATAATTTTACTATTCGTAAAGACAACAACAAGCTTGCAAACTAACAAGATTGATGTACTATTTAATTTTATATAAAAAGTTAAATCATGGCTGAATATTTGATCCTGCAGAACATGAGGATCTTCAGTATTTGTAAGTTGATTGACATCTTATTTGTAATCATCAGTATCAAGAATGTCACTTTGCATAAATCCATGCTTTAAAATAGCAGAAGTATGTTTAGAGCTATTTTGAAAATTGTTAGGGAAATTCTATCTAAATCTCAAGTCAAAATGAATTAATAATTTATCTTAATGAAACTCTAGTCAGCAATCCAAACAACAAATTTTAATCAAAGATTCTAACAAAACATTGTCAAATGATAAGGACATTTATCATTGATACTTAATTGATAAAACAAAAATAACAGCTTTGTTTTTCATAAAGAATTTATGTTGCTAGCAATGCCTAAAATGTGTATGTACAGTTAAAACACTGTAATCCTCAGATAGTAGAGTCACATACAACTGGAAGCACTGAGTGGATTTTAGTGGCATGACAAACTGCGCAGGCACTGTGCTTGCCATGTGTAGAGAGCTAAGGCTGAAGGGAAGTCAAATGGTGGAACAAGCGAGCACTGCCAAAGGATGTTGAGTGAGTTATATATTTTGTTAGGAATTACATTTCCATCATCATGAGTTCTGAAATCTTTTACTGTTTTCACTCACATTTTAAGAAGCTGTGGAAAGACAACCGTGTCAGGAAAATTTATTTTAACAAATTTATTAGAGTCCCATTTTAGGGACAGCAAGAAGAGCTATTTATCCCTGGAGTATAAGGACATGTTTTTAATGGGTTGGTACCAATTCATTTCACCTCAAGAACTGGTTTGCAGGATGCGAATGCAGCCCTGGGATCAACCTAACTCTACAGAAGAAAACATTCTCATCTTCTTAAATGTAAAACTCTTCACTGAATTCTAACTAAGACTATTTGATATAAGACATGAACTTTTCCCCCAGCTCATATTATGTCATTTTAAAGTTTTCAGTAGACATCAAAAGTACATTAACTTATGACTCACTCTCTCAAACATAAATACAAAACTGGAGGGACTATTAAAATTAAAGACTTTAAAATGATTGTCAAGTGTGTTAATTCTAATTTGACATCAGCAAAAGTACCATATAAAAATACGTGTTTAAAACAATGCAGAAAGAGAACAGAGAAGATGAGACAAATGAAGAACTACATTAGATAACAGTCTATAGAAAAAATGACATGGTATATTGTCTGTTTTTAAAACAAAAGAATGACAATGAACTTGAATTGAAAGGCTTTCTTTAAATTATTTAGTAAGTGACCAAAGCCACATCTCAAAGTATCGGGTAATGTTACCAATGGCAAAATACCTGTTACGACCAATTATACCATCACACTTCCTTCACAAACAAATATTGACCAATTCTTTGAGTACAACTTGCTTACACCTGTTCTATTTGATGCATTTAAAAGGTATGGGAAGATTCTGTTTGAGAGCATGAGCTTTCCAGTCCCTGCTTCCAGCTTTGACTGCACCACTTAAAGAATTCTTATCCTTCTTTATTATCGCCCATAGGATGAAAATTATTTTAGTGACTGCCTTTGGGCCAGTGTCAAAACTTAATGAGAAGGTACCACATCATGCAAATACCTTACAAAGAAGAATTTAGAATAATAATTGAAAAATGAGTAGCTTAGAATTCAGAGCAAAGGTTAAGGTGTCACAAATTTCTCATTACATGTACTTTATGCTTTGTATCAGGTGATCTTTCGAAGAGGTTGAAACCAGGGAATGCACTGAGAAAAGTCAAAGTCAAAAGATAAGCTGTGAAAGCCAGAGAGAACCCAAGCCTAACCCACTTGTGCTTTTATAACAACATATCAAAACCACATTAAATCCAAACAGTTCATATAATGTTAGTTAGCAAATATACAACAAAATGAATCATTGAAAACCTTCAATTAAAAATCCCAAGTTATGGCCTTTTCCTGTAGTCGGACTGGTGACTATACTGGCATTATAGAACCTTCATCCAGAAACTCATGGAAGCAGATGCAGAGAAGTGCAGCCAAGCACCAGGCCAGCTCAGGGAGTTCAGTTGAATAGCAGGAGGAGGGATTACATGAGCTAGGGAGTGGAGGGGATAGGAGCATGACAGGGCAACCCACAGAGACAGCTGACTGGAACTCCTAGGAGCTCATGGACTCTAGACCAACAGCTGGGAGGCTACATGGGTCCTAACTAAGCCGTCTGCATATGGGTGACAGTTGTGTAGCCTGGTCTGTTTGTGGGACACCTAGAAGTGGGACCAGGATCTATCCCCTGGTGCATGAGCTGGCTTTTTAGAGCCCATTTCTTGTGCGATGTAATTCTCAGTCTAAATGCTGGAGGAAGGGTCCTGGTTCTGTCTCAACTGAATGTGAAAGGCTTAGTTGACTCCCCATGAGAGACCTTTCTAAAGAATGGATGGGGAATGGGTTGGGTGGAGGTGGGAGGAACAGGAGGAGGGGAGGGAGGGAAAACTGTAGTTGGTATGTAAAATGAATAAAAAGTTTAAAATAAGAAGTTAATATCAAATGCAAAGAAATAGTAAATATAGATAAAAGGCATAAGTCAGTGACAGATTACTTGCCTAGTATGTGTAAAACACTGGATTCAATTCCCAGTATTGCATAGGAGAACACAAAAGATATTTAGATGAATGCATGAGACTTAAAAAATATGATCAAAATCTCCTTAAAGGATGATTGAATGTTTAAACCCAAGTCCTAGACTTTTGACAAATAGGTATTTCAGGTTTCTATAATCCAGAGCAACAGTTTTAAGCCCGTGGGTCATGACCGCTTTGGGGGCTGAACAACCCTTCCACAGAGTTTGCCTAAGACTATCAAAAGCATAGATATCCACATTACAATTCATAAGAGTAGCAAAATTACAGTTATGAAATAGCAACAAAAATAATTTTATGACCTCAAGTGGGGGTCACCACACCATGGGGTACTGTATTAAAGGGTAGCAGCATTAGGAAGATTGAGAACCATTCTTTAGCTGTCTTCTGACGCTCTATCAGATTATTTGTCTGCAGTTTCTTTTGGATCTCATTAGATTCCTTAAGCAGAACAGGCGCAATTTTATTCTGGGGACGGAGGCAGGGGCATTGCAAGTTCAGTGACAGACTGGCTTATAAAGCAACACTCTGTCTCCAAACGTAAAAACAAACAGAAATACAACAAAAGGAGGATCAGGGTGCAGCTGAGTACTTCCCTGTCACACAAAAGACAGTTGGCTCAATCACTGGCATTGAGTATAAAACAACTAAAAGAAAAAGAAAAACAAACAAACATCAATTCTTGGTCAGCACCACCACTAGCTTTTCTATTTTATTAAGCCCATGTGTGTAACATGAGGGCCTGCTTGTTGGGGTTTCTGTCCTGCTCAGTTCCTACAACTGGTAAGTCCCCCCAAAAATCACATAGAAGTTCATTATTTATAAACTCATTGGCCCATTAGCTCAGAAGGACCATCTGGTGTGAGGTAGCATTTTTTCAGATAATGATGTCTCTGAATTTTGGCCTTCACACGGGGAAGCGTTAAGTCAGTGATCTGTAGTGGCCCCTTTCGCAGTAACTTCTCTCTGTTCACAGGTCCCAGAAGCAGCGTTTGTCAGAGCCTGGAATGAACTAACTTCAAGTGGAACTAAGCAGATGATTTCAGAACTCCACCAGCCTCTTAAATGAGCACAGCTTTACTAAGTGATGTTAACGGAGGACTTCTTTCCCAGGATAGCATTTTCCTGGCTGCACAGGAGGTCAAGGGAACAGTACTGGGTCTGGAAGCCGTTCATACCTTTGATTATTACAACCAAAGTGAGGGTACTCACTACTCACTCGAACGGTATTTCAGTGGGCAGGTGAGCATATCAGTAGATAATAATCCTGCCCTTTGAGACCTGCCCATCATGTTTGGCTTCGCATGCAGCTTTCATTGTGCCTTTGCTTCAATAGCTAAGAAAGAAGGGAATCATGAAGCAGACGGTTCTTTTTTAAAGTTTACCCTAGCTGGACTATCTTCTCTCCTCTTCCAAATCTTTGCTATTGTTTTTGTCTTGCTAAAATGGGGCGCAATATTGTCTCCATCCAAATTTCCATAGTCTATTCTTTATATGTATGACAAGGCTTGTCTTCTTCCTTATTTTCAGGCCAAGTAATCCTCCTAGGTTTATCTACTGAGTGCTTGAGAGCATCACAATGTCCTTTTTCTCCTGTGTATACCACACAGTGCTCCATATCTCAGATAAGTGCTCCGTAAATATTCACTGGTTTGAACTGAAGTGAATTTGCTACACTTCTACCTCAGCATGTGAATAAGTTTCTGATTTATAATGAGAATCACTGGGAAATATTTCCGCTAACCTTGCTGAATTTATCCATTCCATTAAGTGAGAGGCAGCCAGCCATGCAGTAGCCACAAACGTACTTATTTTTTCAATAGAGTAAGAAAGTTTAGGTTTTCATTTAATGATAAAGATCAAAAACAAAGAAAACTACCGGCAGTAATAGTTCCCATTACAGTGAATGAAATTATTCGGCTTTTTAATAAGGAGCAGACCAGATTGCAATCTTAGGAAATATAATGACAAACAGAAATCATTTGACCCACCATCTGACTGATGACATAAATTAAAAAAAAAGAAAAGGCTGTCAGGCAGTTTTGTTGTGAAAAAATGAGAATGACTAATCAAGCTAATCACAAGAAACAAAAGCAACTTTTCATTTTAAGCAAACAGCATGAGTCAGACTTACCTTCACCACCTAGAAAGAAAAGAAAAAAAAAAGTCAGCTTTTCCCGTAGCTGATTTTTCCACTTCTCCATTTAGATGATTGTCTTGAGTTCAGAATGGATAGACAAGTGAGCCCTTAATTGACACATCTCAGTTTTATCAAATTGATTTCACAATATTTTATCTTTGATGTTGGCATGCCAAAACAGCTTAAAATGGCTATTAAGAGTAAATGTTTGGCTCCTTGGACTGGAGAGGGAGGGGGAGGGGAGTGGAGGGAGGGGGAGGGAAATGGCAGGTGGAGAGGAGTCAGAAATTTTTAATAATAATGATAAAAATAAATAAATGAAAAAAGAGCAAATTTTTGGAAAATTGGGAATGTTTCTAGCTCTTGCTGGGAAAGACATCTGGAATGAAGAGCCCGTGAAAATGCCCGATAGTGCTGCTTACCTGTTTCCTTTTCAGCAGCACAGCCCTCTCCGTGTTGATTTCCGATACTCCCCTTTCAGTTCTATCATTCGCCCCCTGGTTTGTTCTGATAACTCCAGCTGACATGCACAGAAATCAAGAAGTGATGCTCTACCACGAGGGAGAGTACCATGATCTCTGTGATGGTTTGCTTTTACTATCCACTTGCCAAAATCTACCATCACCTGGGAAGACATACTCAGCAAGATACTATCTAGATCAGTACCTAGATAGTGGATGCATCTCTAAATACTTTCTTGATTGTCCTTAATGCTAGGGGAAAATGTCCTGAAACAGGATATCATCACAGTACCCACTTTGGGGTCCTGGTAAAAGAATAGAGAAAACTAGCTGAGCAAGATGCCTAGGCACATTTCTTTTCTTTAAGGCTATGAGTTGAATAGGTACTTGAGATTCCCACCTTGACTTAACTTCCAGTCATGAGCCGAAAATATCTGTTTGAACTAGATACTTGATATACTAAATAGTTTTCTCAGTGATGATTCCACAACACTAATTTTATTAGCTCTTTCTACTAACAACACAATCAGTTTTAATAATTATAATAAACACTTAAATGCTACTGAGTGCCTATTGTTACTGAAATCTAATTCATAGACAAACACTCGGGGCCACATCAAGCCAACTATTGAAGGTGACACAGATGCAGTCAAAATCGAAGGTACACTGCCGTAGAGAGGATCATCGCGAGTCAGGAATGTAAACACTCATTTGCTCCTCTTCTGACTTCCAGTAAGCTTAGAGCAAGTACTCTCACCCTAAACTTCTGGATCTCAAACAGTGCTGTTTTCTCTAGCTGAGCAATTAACCATTGGTCAGCATACATCCATTGTTCTGGCCTAGAAAGAAATCACAATGCTGGTTCAAATAAGAACGTACGGTGACGACGGGTAAGAGTCTGCTGAAGTCATCCAGACATGAGGACTAGGAACAATAATTTCATAATAGTGTAAAATATAAAAGTGACTGAAATAACAAGTTAAAGATAAATCACAGCCTGCCAGCTCGATGTGTAGCCCGAGAAGGGTGACTACTGTTTTAGTCCTGATAAATGCTGGGTTGTTGGCAATGAGACATTGAAAATCTGAAAAAGTAAGTATTTGGTTGGTGGACATTTTATCTATTAGCTGATACTTTCTTTCTCTATCATCACTTGGCCTGATTGAAAACTTCTCGGAATTCACTATATAGTAAAGATAAGAAAAGTTGTTGCTTGAGTGGACATGTATTAAGGGCTCAACTGGTTCCACATAGACTAAACAGGAGAGGGGAAAAGCTGCTTCGCACCCTTTTCAGCTGCACAATGTGCTATGTGACACTCAGAAAGACCATGAAGAAAAAGCGACTTGTGTGCAGTACATTCCCATGCCCCAGACAGAGGAATGAAGGCAGCATGAGTACGGTTTCCGCTTCTGGCACACCACTCCCAGAATGCACGGTGCTTCTTTGGCTTGCTCCCAGGACAGTCACAAGTGTAGCATGGGCTCATATCCCAACTCCACTATTTGCCTTTTGCTTTTACCTTCAGCAATTTATTCAGATTCCTGCCTAATATGGTATTTGTGAGAGGACTCAACTCATAAGTAAGTGTATAATAATGATTACAACACAACAAATATGTGTAAGATGCTTGAGAAAGTACATTACCCACAGAATGGCCATAATGAGCTGAATGATAAATAGCAGCATTCTTATCATGCTAACCTCATCATTAATTTTTTATTTAATAATTTATATTACTTAGCCTCCTTACGCTCACACTGTATTTGGTCATGAATCTATGGATTCAGTAAATTTTGCTCATAGAAAAATGAGTGATTCAGTGTTTGTAAACATAATATTTAAAAATATTAACAATTATTCCATAAAAGTAACAATTTGTCACATAACTCATAAATTTATATCATTTATTTTTATGCTTCTTAAATACAAATTATTGACTTGCTGTTTTGTGAGGATATTAAAAATGAAATCTTTATCTTTGTTAAACACTAAAGACTTTTTTATCCTCTACTACTTCAAAGTGCTTTATAAAATTGTTCTTTTTATATTATATCAGTGTTTCAAGATTATGATATAATTACATCACATCCTCCCTCCATTTCCCCTTCCAAACACTCCCATAAGTTCTCTTTGCTGCTTCTTATTATGTAGTAAGAACAAACTAGTTCTGTTATGTTAAAGCTTGATTTAAACACCAAGACCTTTAATAATATTCTATTGTGTTCAGTGTGCATCTTAAATAATCCTATAGGGAAGGCTATTGTTCTTTGACAAGTATTTATTATAGTAAAAAGTGCTGAGATTACAAAATGCTTTAAACTGTTACCATGTGAATAATATTTTAGTGCCCGTATTTCTAGAGTGCTGGCATTTGCTATCTGGCACTCTCTCGAACAAGTCTCCTTTTTTTTCACACACTGTACATCTTTTTGCCTGTCTTTCCAGTTTGAGTCTCCTCATAATTAATCTCTAGGCTCACGTAATAGACCTCTCCTGCATGTTCTCTTAGCTAAAGAAACAAGTCCTCAAGAGTGTAACATCATAGGCAGCGAACAAAGGCTCTACATTATACTCGCGGTGAGAGAGTGCCGATGTGGTCCTCCGGGGCCAAGCTTCTTAGCAAGGAGAGGAAGGATTTACAGCCCTCCAGCTTCCTCAGCTACCGTAGCTCTTCAAGGCTTTCAAGAGCTGACCTTCTTAGCAGAGGGCTGGATTCTTTTAATGCACTCACTTTCAAAAGGTAGCATACCTGTTTTTCCAGTGTGCTGTGGATGCTATTAAAAGGGAGTTTCCATGGATACAGACATCAGTGGGAATGAAATAGGATTGTCCTCTTTTCAGACTCATTGTTGTTCCAAATATTCTGAAAGCCTAGATCATGTCATCTTTTTTTCACCTTTCCAGTGGCTAGCTACTTGTTTATGAAGCGCTGTCGATGGTAATTAATGCTTTTCTAAAAGGGTAGGTTCATACACTAGGTTATCGTGAGAGATGTTATAACCTGTACGCGGAAATGGTCAGTTAATTATGAAGTGTCTGCTGAGTGTGAATTTTATTTTTTATGGCTGCTTCATCAATGAAACTAAAGAGTGCCTATTACTAAGAAGTAGCACACAGTTCCTTTAAGTAATGCAGTTTGTCAAATTAAAACCTTTTTTTTTTTTCCAGTGTAGCCAACTCTTTATTTACTTCATAGCTCAGAGGTCTGGCAACCAAACACATGTCACATTCAAACAATAATTGTTAAAAATAGGACATGGATTAGAACACAATAAAGGGCCCATGGAAACAGTTAGGAGCAAGAGAGAGATTGTGAAAATAATAAGTGATGTGAATTTGAAAGTATGTCACAACAGCTTTGCCCACTTCCTCTACACATCCTTCCTTGTAATCTGTGACGAAACCCTAAGTGTACAGTATGACCTATGATTACATGTCTTGAATGTAATGATTAGTATCTATAAACATTTCCTTGGCAAAACCTAATTTTTAATGTCAAATGAAAAAAATCAATTCCTTTGATGAATCTATTATATACACAGCACATATCCTTGAGACTCCTAGGGTAAACAGTGTTCTACTTCCTCTGAGTCATATCACTAATGGTCACTGAGGATATATGCCCTTGTCAGAGAATATGCCCAGACTTAAATGAATATGTCTGAGATATTTTATTAATACAAAATAATAAAGGAATGCCCATACCAGGGAGGAGAGGAGAGAATTCCCCAGTAAGGACAGATTTAGTAGAGTATACAATCGAGCTAGCTCTCAAATAGTAGCAACCCTTCGTGTTCTTCAAACTCAGATCAGCGCTAGCAATGACTTAAGAACTTTTCAGAAGATGAAGCAAACGTAATCTTAAATATGCTCATCAAGCCGGGCGGTGGTGGTGCACGCCTTTAATCCCAGCACTCGGGAGGCAGAGGCAGGTGGATCTCTGTGAGTTCGAGACCAGCATGGTCTACAAGAGCTAGCTCCAGGACAGGCTCTAAAAGCTGCAGAGAAACCCTGTCTCGAAAAACAAAACAAAACAAAAAAATGCTCATCAAATGACCAGAAATTCAACCAATTTGAGTGCAATGTAAGGAAATTTAATGTAGTTAATGAACTTCAGATGCTCCAGCATTGACTTCTGGGCAGAGAAATGAAAGAAAAACCACATTTTCTTTCATATGATAATGTGGTTTTAGTCTATTGCTTAGCAGTATTCATTTGGTTATGGTAAGCCGTAAATAAGTTTGTTAAATAAAAAAATTACTTTGAACCACTACAAATTTACTCTAAGTTAAATATGGGTCAATTCACTTTATTTGACTTGATGTTTAAGAAAAATTAAGTAATCCAAATATCATTATAATTGCTACTAGTTTATGAACATTCCATATAAAAATTTCTGGATAAAAGGTTGTTTATAAAAATGTTTCCCTAAAAATGAACGTTTAACTTCTAAGAAGTGACCTACATACTTGAAAGTTTATTAATTTATGAGTTGACATCTATCAGTCTAACACAAATATCTAACTTGGTTTTCTCCCACATATTTATTTTGCCTTTTGGCTTTGTTGATGAAAAGAAAGCTTGAACTCATTTTAGGAATACCTACTATTATCTGATACTTCAAAGTTTAATATTCATGTCAAAACAATTGATAGACTAAAAGAAAAACCAGGGACCCTTCTGACATTAAAGACAGGATTGTGACTGGTGGATTTCCTATGACTGTTGGACATTGAGCACTATTTCCTATAAAAAGATATACTTGAATATCTAGATTCAAGGTTAAATAGTTTCTAACTGCACCATCAACAGAAACTCAAAAATTGAAAATAGAGTGAAGTTATTTTTAGGATCTAAACTTTATTTAGTTAATATTATCAAAGAAGTTTCTAAGTACCTTTGAAAGAAATATATTTAAGACATGTTTTATTCACTGTTGTTATTTTTGAAAAATGATTTTAAAAACATATTCATCTGTGGCATTAAATATCCACATACATTTTGACCCAAAACCTGAAAAGAAGGAAAAGCATAAAAAGCTTCCACTGAAATTCGCAGACACTTCTGGTATCATGAATAGATTTAAAAGAATGAGCAATTTTTTAGATTTATTACTTCCACACACTCACATAAAGGAAGTTATACAGCATTCTATAAAGGAAGATAAAAGTGAAGGTTAGTAGTTATTGTTGTAAACTAGCCAAAGGAGAATGTGATCCAGGAATAAAAAAATCAAGACTGTTACTTCATCTTTTCTGTCACCTCCCCTACGTCTCGCCTTTGAATCCTCGCCGGGTATTTTCCATTGTTTTATTTCGACCCTTGTGAAAGTATTCCCAGTGTTTAGTAAGCAGAATTGGGCTCGTGGATGTTTCTAGAGTCAATGGCTGACAAACAGTAAGGTCAATGTCTATCCGATCCTGGAAAAATGGAGGTTAGAGCAGGTGAAATTATCATCCTGTTTTGTTTTTATGGCTCTAATAGAATCCCAGAGAGTCCCTGACCTCTGCTGCCTGTCATGTCTTCCTCTCACAGCAGAATGTAACCCTTGACTCTCAATTAAAACAGGAAATAAGACAAAAGATGTGTCAATATGCGTGTTTGGCCAATGCAAGTCTTTGAAATAAATTCTAAGGGGCTTTCAAAGAAGTTCTAACCCTTATCCATCAAGCAGACAAAAATATAAATAAAAAGCATTAAAAAATACCCATAGAAAGAAACAAACCAAGCAGTACCTTTATTCTTTCTGATCAGAAGGCATGGGTGTTAAACTACACAATGTAACAATCCACAGGTATATTGAAAGAAACAAAATGAACAGTACCTTTTTTTTCTTTCTGATTCTAAAATGTGTGTTAGATTATACAATGTAACAATTCACAGGTATATGCTCTGACTACTGAAGCGGGTTTTGTCCAGCATTCCTGGCTGCATGGTACAGGACAGGTGCTTCAGGCAAAGATTGATGTTGAATAGTTAGGCTTTTATTTTTTGTAAACTTACTTATTAATAAGAGGGACAGTTTTGTTTGTTTGCTTCTCTCTAATGGAGCCAGAGCAGTTCTCCCGTCATGCAGGTTTTCTTCTAGTCTAGAATATTTTTTCCCTGAGAGAAATGGAGCTATTCCAGAGACTCCCAAGAAATTTGCAAGATGCTGCAAATTATACTTTAAAAAATGAATGATGGAATAGATAAGTGAATGAAAACCTAGCCACTACAGTAAAGGTTAACACCTGAGCTGTTACTAACACTTGATGGAAAATGAAAAATCAGTTTTCTTCAATAGAGTGACACTAGGTATATCAACCACTCTAGGGCAGACCTCAAGGTTATTAGTTGATCAGCATATAATTGAACTTCACAGTCTTATATGTAGGTGTGTTTGACTATAGTTTTGTTTGCTTTAATTCTTTTTTCAATGTGGTTTTATTAAGTTTTCTTGATGGTGGGGGTTTTGTTGCTGTATTCAGTTTTTGTTTCTTCCTTGAGAAAGAACTTTGGTGGGTAGAAATTAGTAGAGGTTCTGGAAAAATTTAAAAGGAAAACACCTGAAATTTGAACTTTAAATTGTTTTAAATAATGAAACATATAATAATAAGAGTAAGAATAAAATATATAATATTATATAAAACATATACTAATAAGAAGAAAGAATGGAAGGAGGAGAAGAAGAAAGCTCTGATCTTCCTTACATGATACAATGTTGTGGAATATTCTTTTATATTGTGTGAAGCTATGTCATGACTATTGGTTTATAAAAAGCTAAATGTCCAATAGCTATGCAGACTTTACAGGCAGAGAGAATGCTGGAAAGAAAGGAGAAGAAATGGAGGAAGCAAGAAACTAGGATGGACAGTACTAGACGAGGTGAATGAGCTGTGGGGTGGCACACAGATTAATAAAAATGGGTTAATTTAAGTAATAAGAGCTAGCTCAAAACAAGCCTAAATTACAGACCAAGCTTTCATAATTAATAAGAAGCCTACTTGTGGTTATTTGGGAGTTAGTTGGCAGAACAGAAAAATCTGTTTACAAGACAAGAAGTAAACAACAGCTGGAAGAAATGAAAAGATCCCAAGGGCTGTTTGTCCACAATCAACTGTGCATCAACTGTGCACTACTGCAGCCTCTCTGTGTCATCAAACATGCTCGGGGATTTTCCAGTGGCTGGGGGATTTTTCAGTGAGTCGTCACACACAGGCCCCTTTGAACAGAGACCTTTATTCATGCTCCCGTGACTCAACCCAGTGAACTCACTAGTTCACCAAGCTGGACTCTGATGAAACCTTTCTATCTGTCACTGGTGCTTTATCTGGAGTGCAGTAGTGTTCCTGTCTCTCCAGAGCAGCACAAAGGTTGAGAATGTGAATATAGGTAATGGTAATAGGACTTAGTAGTGTTCTTATTAGAAGCAAAAGTTATACAGAAGTCTAATTGACAATGCAAAAAGTAATAGACTGGGTTCAAGACACTAACTCATGTTTTGTTCAGAAAATGAGAAAAAAAAATCAGCAGAGAGCTATTTATATAAAGATCTAAGATATATATATATATATTATAATATACATACATACACACATGCACACACACACATATATATACATATATATGTATGTGTGTGTATATATAGATGTGGCAGAAATGGTGAGCATGAGTTTGGTTAAGTCTAGAAGTAAATCACAATTTCATTTCTTGCTAGAAATGCATACATGAAAAAATGAAATAAGCAGTTATTTAGTATGTTCAATGAATTAGGAAAATCTTTAAATTTTTCTTGACTAATATTTTTGTAATTTAATTATTCAGTGAATAGTACAAGGCAAGCATAAACTAAATAGCTTTCATTCTTTGAAGTTTATTTCATATATTTCTCTACTCATGAAACTAATCTCGTGCAATGCAAGAAACGGTTTAGGAGTACATAGCAAAATTGTCTCAAAAAGAAAAACAAACAAAACAAAAATAAAAACAAAAACAAAAAAGAACCAGAACAATAACAAAAAAGTTGACATTTGAAAATACTTCACTTTTTAAAAAAATGTTAAATTAGACTTAATGCTGTTTTTATATAGCCTATAAGTTTTAAAATGCAATATACAAAAACAAACAAACAAAAAGTCAGTCAGTGGTGGCACATGCCTTTAATCCTAGCAGTCAAGAGACAGAGACAGACAGATCTCTATGAGTTCGAGGCCATCCTGATCTAAAAGAGCTAGTTCTAGAACAGGTTCCAATGCTACAAAAAAACCTTGTTTCCTAAAACCAAAAACAGAAGAAGGAGGAGGAGGAGAAGAAGGAGGAGGAGGAGAAGGAGGAGGAAAAGGAGGAGGAGGAGGAGGAGGAGGAGGAGGAGGAGGAGAAGAAGAAGAAGAAGAAGAAGAAGAAGAAGAAGAAGAAGAAGAAGAAGAAGAAGAAGAAGAAGAAGAAATATATTTGTGTTATTTCTCATTCCCCTACTCATTGACAAATTAATTTCTGTATACAAGTAACAACTGATAGGATATTATTGTTTTTTTGTATGCTGACTGAATTATCCTAAAATTTTTATTAAAAAACAAAATAGAAATCAACAAAACAACAACAACGTCTTGATATTGCTTTAACTGCAGTGAAGGAGTAAACATCTTCATTCCAGAATCTTGAAATTTCAGCAACATTCTGATCCTTATTCAGATGTGTACCAATCCCTCTGGAAACAGCTGGACCTCTGTGTGCATCTTTGACATTTTATTTCTTATTTTGCAAATGGACTGAATCTTCTTCTGTATTCTGAGTGCAGTTTTAGTAAATTGCTTTCTTTTTAAAAACTAATTCTCTTTATTGTTCTTTCAACACATTTTTTCCTCTTACTACATTATATGTTTGTGTATTTTCCATTGTAAGTTAGTTTGGTGTTTCTGTTATTTAGTTCAGACCAACCAAAAATTTTATATCTTTTTCACAAAATTAATCTTTCAGCTATATTTTGAAGTTTGCATTTTGCTTTAATATTTCCAGTAATTTAACTACTTTTAGTTTTAGGGTATCATGTTTATTGCATATATGTCGAATCTACTTTATTCCTTATGATCCTTAGATCTTGGATATTTTTTTGCATTTGTGACAATTCTACCTGTGGTAGAGACAGTATATTAAGGTTCTTATTATTTTTTGTGATTATGCCCGTTTGGCCTCACTTATTCTGTCACATATATTCTGTCTCATGGCAGCCACTGTTTGCAGTTTGGTGAGTAATATTCATAGCTGTCATGTGACCATGACAAGGGATATACTCAAATGTATGAGTTCCTTCTTATACTTGTTTAATTGTTCTATATCTGCATTTGACCTTGTTGTTTTCAACCATGTCTTCCCTTCTCGCACATGTCTATCATGTTCCTTGTTTTCTAATTTCCTGAATGACTTTGTTTACAAACACCTATTAAACAACAGAGATAAATATGTTACTAGGTAAAAAAATCAAAAGGTTTTATTTTTTAATAATCAGCTTTTTGGAACTGGAACGAAGGCTCAGTAGTTGAGGGCACTGTCAGCTCTTCCAACAGACCCAGATTCACTTCTTAGCACCCACATGGCATCTCACAGCAAACCGTAATCCTAGTTACAGGGGATCTGACACCCTCACCCAGATATACATGTAGGCACAACACTGATGTGCATAAAACTAAGAAATAAATATATAAAAACTAATGATTTATACATAAGGAAACACTTACTGAAAATAGAATAAGGTTAATTAAAATGTTGCTTATATTAAGATTTATTTATTGCTTATGTATTTGTATATACTTACGCATGCATAGGTTTATACCATGCACATACAAGTGTGTAAGTTGGTATCAACCATGGGAAATCAGAATCAAAATATGCATAAAACTGAACTATTTTAGAGCATGACATTCAGTAATATCCCTGCTGTAAAAGATCATTAATTTTCATTACTCTGGTTAATTATCTATTAACAAGAAAAAATAGTACTTAGTAGCTTGGGGTATATTTTAGATATATTTGCCTTAACGAAAATAAATACCTTTAAAAGAATGAGCAAAATGTTTTCATATAAAATGAAAGAATAGAAAAAATGATATAAATAATCTTATCTTTCTAAAATACTACCTCATCAAACAATGATACACAAACATATAATGTTCACACTTAATGGTTTTATAAAAGATCAGAGAGCATCAGAGTTGGGATGCTGCACCCAGATCACACCTGTAAAGCTTCTCCTAAAAAAAGAGTTTTTAAGGATGTGTGGGGTGGTATTCAAGACAGGGTTTCCCTGTATAACAGCCCTAGTTGTCCTGGAACTAGCTCTGTAGACCATGCTGGACTTGAACTCACAGCGATTCACCTGCCTTGGCCTCCCAAGTACTTGGATTAAAGACATGCGCCAGCACCACCCAGCATTCATGAACTGAATGACGCTGTTCAGGAAAGCATCACAGAACTGGAGCAACCCTCTCCAAGGAAATCGCTCATCAAATCCTCCCTATGACACTCTTATAGTCTGAATCAATCTGTTTAAATCCTCCCTTAAATAAGTCAGTAATGTCTTGATCAATATGCATTGCTAGTTTGGAATGAACATATTTGTTGGTATAAAGGGATTGGATGGTCATCAACAAGTGCCGAAGATATAGGGTAAAACTGAAATTTTAGTTTCATTTAAATTTAAAGAATCAGAGACCTGAAATCCATTCATTCCCTAAGATTTATTGTCAATCTTGTTCTTGGCAGATCAAGACATGATTGAAGCCATAAAATGTGGGCAAGGTTTTCTGAAGAAAATTTAGCCATATAGCTATGAGTTACAAAAAATTCATATGTATTTTCAGGGCTGGTGTAATGACAAAGCATTAGAGGGGAGAAATAATACAATCAGCACACCCTGCTCTCTTGGTTTACAAGTTGGGGGATTGAGGGCAGAAAGAGGAAGAGATTTGCTGAATGTCCACAAGGAGAGAGTAACAAAGCCTCCCCTGAAGCTTTGTTCTTAGACTGAGAAAATGGTGAACTTGCTTGTTTCCTGATTACTTGAGAGGCCACAAAAATTTATATCTTCCTGTCATCTCTGAAATATAAAATTCAGAATCTTGGAGCTGACAATGAGCTCTATAAGAACACTTAATCTCATCTTAACACAGTACATTATTCTCACTTTCAATAAAATTTCACTTATATATAAATCAAAATAAAATGATTTGTGATTTATAAACTTGTTTGGTTTAGAAAAGCTCAAGTTTTTTGTTTATGGATTTTGAAGACACTATTGAGGTGAAGAAAAATTTATAAAAAGTAAAGGAAAGATTTTATGATAAGAAAATATATTAAAAGCCATTTTAAAAGGATGTGTGGATGTGGTTGCTCACAGCTGTAATTCCAATGCAAATGTTTTCTATTTGTTTGTTTTTCTTATAGAAACAAAGCTACAAAGAACATTTTTCCCCTGCCAATCCTCTTAATTTTATATAACCTATTTTTAGTAAAAATTGTAGTAGCATTTAACATTTATATAGCACTGTTTGTAAATTTAAAAAATCCAATTAATATTATGGATATAAATACATTAATTTTTCCCTTCGATGCATCATTTATGTAAATGAAGAACTATTCTTCTTATACTGGTTCTATAGGGTGATACCCATCTCTCACAAAATAAAACAAAGCAAAGCAAGCTAACTAAATGGCAGCAGGCATCTACCTGTTGAGAAAACAGTCTCTATAAAGGGAGTTTTGTTATATCTGTACTTCAGTTTATGAATATTCAATCACGTGAAATTAGAAAAAGAATGTAAAGAATTTAATTACTCAATGGATCTAGATGAAATTACTCTTTGGGGGTTTTACACTTATCAACAATGTTGTCAACTTTGTATCCTAGTGCTCACATACCCCTCAGATAGAATAGAACAGGGAATGTTAATTCTACACTTCTTGTTCCTTCATGTATTTGATGACCTAAGCATCGTAGTAAGTTAAACACTTTATGTTTAAAATAGCTCCCTGTTTTCATACTAGAAATCTCTGAGCAGAATTCAATGACCTCAGACTTACACAAATTCTTATGTAATGTACTCTGACAATCTCAAGGTACTATTAAGGTTAATTTTGAGTGTGCATATTTACTCTCTTTAAGTTTATAGCTATAGCCTATAAATCTGAATAAGGTATAAATTTGTTTATCTCTTAGGAAATTGAGGCAAAACTTAACTTTTATCACTAAACTTTCATGTGATTTGTAATATCTTACAAAAGATAAAATTTCTTTAGTACATAAGAGGCATCAACTATATTATCTACTGAAAAGTTAGGCACCGACCCTGCCTCCATCATATACCAATGGTCCAGGAGGACAGAGGAAAAACAACAAACAACTATTGAGGGTAGTGTGACACCAATGACAATGTCACTATTTGAAATCCTAGCTTACTTACTGTCTAGAACTTGTTACTAGAGTAAACGTTCTCCATAAATCCGATCTCTGTTCTCTGACACTTAGTTTTGTTTAGTATTAGCCCTTCCATCAGAGTGAGAAGCACTGCCAACCGTTACACACAAGGACTCATCGTTTTCTCCACGTCAGTTACAGGAGCTCTTGAAGCTGAGGATTCGATTCTGGAACCTGTCTTAGCACAGGAAATCATGGGGATTTGAGGGGTTCATTTCCACTAACATTTCACAGGATTGTGATATCGTGACAGAGCTCTTTGTTCTAAGGTCTGGCATGACTTAAGAGAGGAATCCAGCAAAGGACTCGACATGCTGCTGAAGTCGGGAACACTAACAGGAGACCTTAATAGACTGGGTGAAATATGTCGTAGTGGGGGCCTTCCCAAGCATTTAAGAAGAAGCTATTTGCAAGCAGGAAGGCCTAATTTGAAATTTGCAGTTTCCTCTTCCACTCGGTATTCTGAATGCTCGAAACTAAATGACGATAAAGATAAATGCACTGCGTTAAGTTGTCCCTGAGCTGTCTAGCTACAGGAATCAGATAAGAGGTGAGCAGCATGGTGGGGAGATCACATAAGATTGTGATAACTCAAATGCTCGTTGGTCAAATGACTCTTTCTATCCCTGCAGAGCTGGGGCATCTCTTGAACATGAGATCAAGATCCTGACTATAGACCTGAAACAACCCTTTTGCTTTGTTGTGGGAGAACAAAGACAAATGTGTTCTGAAAGACAAGGAGGAAAGTCCAAGTGTTCTTAATCTTACAGACTTCCAAACGGCTTTTATTTTAGAAACAAAACTAGTGTAAACACTGTATTTGCATCCAATCTTCTCATTTCTACATGCACTATTTTAGTAAAAGTAATTATAGTAGTATTTAGAATTTATATAGTATTAGGTTTCCAAAATCAACCAAGCAATATTGTATATAGAAACATATTTATTTGTCCTTTCAGTGCATCATTGATATAAATAGAGTTAATCCTCTTACATTTGTTTTTGTTGGCTGGTTTGTTTTTAAGGCAGAATAAGGTAAGAGTAGTTTGCAAAATCACGGTAATTCAAGTGTAATCACTGAGAAGTACAGCCATGGTCATTATTTTGTTTCCACCAAGGCCTGGATTCTCCCAATTTGAGGGAAGCAAACACATCACTAAAAACGTGAAAAGTCTCTTTGGTCCTATGTGTCCTTAACTAGGTTGTAAGCAGCAACCCTCTACCCTCTCTACTTTTTCTTTCTCTAACATTTTCTTAGTTTGGAAAATGCAAATCGTTTTAACTACTAATTATATTGTATTTCTGATGTAGTATAAGACAGGATTGAGCAAAAATATTCCTTCATCCCCAAACTGGCAAGTCATGACACCCAATTACCAAGTCATGAGTCAAACATAATAGTCTTTCTGTTTGAACAATGGGCTTTCAAATAATTATCAAGTACAGTAAATTCATTTAAAACTAAAAAAAATGTAAACACTTAGGATAATGGTCAGAAATACTGTGAATTAGGTGAAACTTGCAAATATACCAATCAATGCAAAAGGGTTTAGAACTCTTCCCAGAACAATTAATAAAGAAAATGTGGTTAAAAGTCCAGAAAATTTATCTGGAGCATTAGAGTCATGCTCAGGATAATTTCACAGATAACTGGCGATCTGATGATCACAGTCTTGA
Organism: Arvicola amphibius; assembly: GCF_903992535.2. Classification (NCBI taxonomy): domain Eukaryota; kingdom Metazoa; phylum Chordata; class Mammalia; order Rodentia; family Cricetidae; genus Arvicola; species Arvicola amphibius. The sequence goes on along the minus strand of NC_052052.2, from coordinate 53,654,718 downwards.
ACAGAATCTAATAAGCTTTCCTTTTGGTATTTTTTTTTTTTGATGTCATTATGAGTTAAGTGCCATCCACAGTGAACAGTTTCCCTCCTTCAAAATAACCCTATCTCAAAGTGTCCTCTTAATGACAGTGGCTACTGTGGTATAAATTGTAGGCTAGATGTCTCTCTTGAACAGTATAGACCTTGTGCAACACTGAAAAGATTCTGTGTGAAAATGCGTTTTATGGTATTTAGGAAATCTGTAATATAAAGAGAAGAAAAACTATTTTAACTGCTATGGCCATTGTAGTCAACTATATCCAATGTTCCAACAAATTTAGAAGAAGGAGTAGTGAACAATGCTTATAGACCATATAAACCTTCAAACTATAGAAGAAAATTAGGTAAAAGAATGCTTCTCTCTCTCTCTCTCTCTCTCTCTCTCTCTCTCTTGTGTGTGTGTGTGTGTGTGTGTGTGTGTGTGTGTGTGTGTGTGTGTGTGGAAGGGTACCTCCACATTGGCCATCAAGTTCAGAGTTGATTTCAAATAACATTGAGGAGGTGGGAAGTAGACTAAACATTTCTGCTAAGCCAATATCATACTCAAAAGAATGACTCTTCATACAGTGAGTTAGAAGTGTAGACCACGTCATTATCACACAGTTAGATAACTAGTGGAAACAATGCTAGGCACTCTTGCTTCATGAAAATGCCTGAAGACACATGTGGAACAAAGAGTATGTATGATGTGTATCCTCAAGATAGAAGCATTCAGTTATTCAATTGCTCACTTTCTTGTTTGCAATCATCAAAGATAGATGTTGAATGTTCACTGTGTGTCAGGTTCTTCTAGACAGTAGAGATATATCAATAAACAAAAATCTCTGTCTTCACAAAAACCTATGTGAATGTAGGAAGATGGTTAAGACTGCACCAGTAGATGACAAGGTGACATATACTTTTGAGAGAGCAAAGCAAGGAAGGGGCTGAGACGAGCCAGCTGGGGGTAGAGTATGACTTCAGTGGGGTTGGTCAGAGATGAAGTAAGAGAAAGAATTTAAGGAGGCAAACAAGCTCAGAATGTGGATAGAATAGGCAATAGCATACTTAGTGACAGCAATGAAAAATGCCAAACTGCAGAGGTGGCCGAAGTAACCGTTTAAAGACTGGTTAGGCTAAAGATAGTCATTGGTAAGAGAAAAAAATCATAGAGGCAATGAAAAGATTGGGATGAAAATCAAACAAGGGGCTGTAGGCTATCATAAAGATATTTAAGTTAATCACAAGGAAAATGTGAAGTTATTAGTGAACTTGTGCATGTGGGTGATTACTACTGATGTATACATAAGTACATCTGTTTAGAAAGATTTGAGGAGAGTAGATAGACAAATGGGCTGAGAGCTAAAATCAACTGGGTAACTATTACAAAAAAATTCAGAGAAAGGTTCTGGAGAAATAGGCAGAGCTATTATAAGAGATGTATAAATAAGAAGCTTTTAGATAGAGTTTTAAAGACTGAGCCAACATAATGCACTCTAAGAAAGTGTGAGATCTAAAACAAAAATAAAACTCCCTTAGGAAGTGTCAGAACATCTGTAGGTATAAGACTACTGTTAACTGAGCTTGGAACAATTACAGAAGGCATGGATTTTCATGGAAGCAGAGGATTGGGATGAAGGGCACAAGAATGAGTTTATGGATAGTATTGTCTGACAAGTTCAAACCTGAATAACTTTAGAGAAAGAAAACAAGAAATGATCTAGAGGTATCAATGGATAATCTTGAAAACCTATGCTTGCAAGAAGTCTTACAGCAAGGCATGTTAGGTAAGTTGTGCTACCCAGCAAGGCTTCAAGGGAGACCAGAGCCCTCAAGGTCACCACCACCAGCTGAAGAGAATATTTTCTGAAATTACATGACAGGCAGCAGGTTTTTTGTTGAGGAAGAATGGAGCCCACTGTCTTGGGGGATTTTATTGCTGTGAAGGGACACCATGATCACAATAACTCTTAAAAAGGAAAGCATTCCATTAGGGATAACTCACAGACTCAGATGTTTAGTCCATTATTTCCATGAGAAGTCTGACAGCACACAAAAATAGCTGGGAGAATAGCTGAAAGTTCTACATCTTGATCTGCTGGTAGCAGGAAAGTAGATTGTGTGCCATATCGGGCATAGCTTGAGCATATATGAGACCTCAAAGCCTGCCTCCAAGGCCACAACTACACCAACAAAGCCATCATAGTACCACTCCCTAGGGGCCAAGCATTCAAATATACGAGTTTATGGGGGATATACCCGCTCAAACCACCACACCAATGATTTTAGATTTCCCTGTTGCTTTTAAAATCAACATTTTGTTTATCTTTCATGTTTTTGCTGTGTGCATCATTGCTTTGAAATAGAGATAATTTTGTTTGGGGGGAAAAATGCTTGCTCAGAAATCATTGCCCCAAAATGGTTTCCTCAAAAAGCTCATATTGTTGAGTAATTTTTAAAATTCTATATTCATAATTTTTAGAGCAAAATAAAATGCATTGAGTGTATTGAATATTCTTAAAGTATATTTTTCCACAGAGAAGCTCTATGCTATGCTGATTGTTCACATGACACAAAGTAAAAAGTTAAAAAGTAGAATTTTAAGTATTTCCCCCAAATTTAGTTTTTCCTTCATCCCCAGTTTTCTTGAGCTCATCTCTATTAATTTGGATTCTCCCTATTTTTGTTTACATTTCTAGGTGTAATTCATTTTTCTCATCAGTTTCTGAATAATCTTTTAATCTTTTCATCTTTTCCCCCTTTTCCAAAATTTTCTCTTTAAAATGTGTTAAGCAAAGAGTTCTTTCTATAACAAATCCTTCTTCTTATCCTTCACATGATTCTACAAGCCAGTTTTCCTCTTGCAACCAATACTAGCACTATACACTCATCTCCACATACGAAAAGTCATTGCTCACTATCCTTGGCAAAGGTCTCTCATTAGCGATTCTGACTTCACTTGGTTCCAGCAAGTTAGCAACAGTGTGCAGTGGTATTTCCAGAACATTTAGAATCCATTCTGATTACAGAAATAAAAACAATTCACATTTTCATCCCATGTCTTTAGATAACAGTAAAAACAAAGAAAACCGAGTGGTGAGAAGTGACTACAGAGTTTGTTGTTTAATGAGCAGAAATATTCGTCATAATTCAAGCTGCAATGACAGATCTTCCTCGTCAATCAGACTGGCTTCTTTGGGAAGTATCTTTGAAAGCATTAACTAAGTGGGGACCAAAGCTGAGTGTGAATAACTCCACCCAGTAGCCCAAAGACTTGGTGTAACGAAAGAGGATGAATGAAAATATCTTGGTGTGTAAGCCCCCTGCCTCTCTGCTTCTTAGGTAACATGAAGAGAGCTGCCGTGCTCCACAGCTAAACAATGAGTAACTGTTAATCAAAACAAACGCATCTACTTTTCAACACTCCATGCCATGTATATATCACAGTGACAAGACAAAATATGCAAACACTTGTATTTTATAGGAACTTATATTTTTGTTTTAATTATTCAAACAGCTTATGTTTTGAAAAAAGAATCAGAGGCAATATTAAATATTATGTCCCACAAATCTGCAAAATTATATCCTGCGATACTTCTAACATTATGGCATACTCTGGTATGACAGAGTTTGGTAATATAGCCTACAATGCTTCTAACACTATGGCATACACTGGTATAACAGAGCTTGGTAGTTTCTTGTCGCTTGTCATGAGACAGATTGTTCCATGAATGGGGACAATGTCATCTACTTCTTATATAACTTTGCTTTGTAGCCCTTGGGATTGAACAGAATATCTTGCTAATGTTAATTTTTTTCTACTTGTTCACTCATCTGCATCCCCAGACCTAGATACACAACTTAGTATGGAGCTATCTGTTCCATAGGTAAAAATACGTGTACAGTACTTTTCTCATAGGCATGTTGTAATGAAAATTACACACACACATATACATGCAACAACAAAAATTAATGAAGAGAAGGTAGTAAACTGATAGAAGGAAGGGGAGGAAAGAGATGGGAGAAGGAAATGTGGAAATGATTTTCATTTACAGTCTCATATGTAAAACCCTTTAAAAGCAACAAAAAGCTTTGAAAAGGACTTCTGAAGAGAAATATCCTTTTTAAATAGCTCTATAAATTCATTTTCTAAATTAAATAAAAATTGCTGTATTTGTTGACTTGGATTTATAGATAAATTTCATTGACAGTGACAGGGCAAGTATCCAAAAGGGACTAACCAAGTTCATGGCAAAAAATAAAGAGTTCTGCATGAAGACCTTCAAGGAAAAATGATAGATGCATCAATGATAAAGGCTGACTTATTTAAGATAAAAATTATGACCACAATGATAATACTATGCCTTTGAAGAATCATTGATTCTTTTGAAGCTATTATACATATTGTCTTCAATTGTGGCTTCTTTCATACCTTAAAAATTATAACTACAAAAATTATTTCCAAGGCATAAACTTTAAAGATCCTCATGATCTATACTTCAAACATTTTCAGATGTCTGCAAGAGCACAGTGGTGTACTTTAAAGGAAAGGTGATATGTTAGGCAGAATGGATCTTCATCAATTTGTTAACCTAGTTGAAGGTTTGCTATAATTTTGCTCAAATTAAAAAATAATGTGCTATTTGCTTAAAGTTGTACACACAGGATTAGTGTTTAAGTGAAAAAACCATTGGAAATATTTACAAGTTCTGGAAAGCAAATATTAAGGTAGGGTTAGGGTGCCTTAGAGTTTGAAATATACAACAATTAGTATATTCAAATTCAAGAATCTAGTGAAAGGAAAAAAATCAATAACAGATTCAAATAGATGTGATATCACACACACACACACACACACACACACACAAAACCATTGAGATAAAGATGTTCAATTATACACAGCTTGAAGAACTCTTACTCCTCACTGAAGGAGTACAGACAGTATAAAGTACATGGATTAAGCTCAACATTATTTAAAAGCACGCAATATAAAGCATTTACTCAGAAAATTACTCACTTGGGGTAGCCCCTTATATGTACCCCTATGAATAAAACAACTTTTGTGTGATAATCTTAGTTGTAGCAATGCTCATAGCAGCAAAATTTTGGATCCATAGAAATTTTCAGTGTCATGTATTGTGATTAAATAGGATAGCATATGATGACTAAAATTAATAAGATCACTGTATGTTTGTATTAGCAACTTAAAATGCATACAGTTAATTGGTCAAGAATTTCAATGAGATGTGCTAGTAACCGAATTTAAAGAGAAAGCTTTATATTTTGGTACTGCCTCAGAAAATTTTGTTAATTGCTTCTCTCTGTGGAGGGTATGGGTAGCTGGCAGCTAGGGAGAAAATAATATTTGCTATGCATACTTTACACGTCATTATTCTTTTCAAGCACATTTATTTCCCATTTAGAAGTGAAAACTCTATAGAAATGAGCAGCTTTGAAGAAAAGGATCGACAGTCATTATTGTGTCCCGGTAACTAGAACACATGTGAGAATTTTTGACCACTCTACCAAAGATTCCTTCTTTTCTGTCCTAAACACAATGTGTATGTTTGTATTATATATAATAAAAACACTAACACTTATACGCAATATGTAGCTGAATGAGAAATTGCTTTGATGATATATTATGCCATACATCATCAGGGCTACCTGCCACTCCGATGATACATTAGAGCAATAAATCTCAAGGTGTGACACATTGAAAAAGTATTACTCAAAAGAGAATGTTTTCCAAGTTAAAAACTGATCCAACACAAGATTCAAAGGGAAAACCATAGAGAAACAATTTATCTGTAGCTAAGAAATGAGATGCAAGCAACTATGTCTTCCGTGGTTACTTTCATTTGAGATATGTTCACAGACTCAGGGGAAATCAAAGTAATGTGCTCCTTCCTCTAGTAACTACACTCGTCCTGACCATGGCTGTTTAAAGCATATCCACGGGCTCATCAAAGGAAAAACAAAGGCAGGTGGCCCTGAACCTTTAAAGATGTTTCAGGGGTCCTTGTGTGCCTGAGAACTAGAGGCATTCTAGAATGCATCGTACTTCTGAAAGCTGGAGAACTGAAAATTACAAGAGACACACAAAATTCAATCAAGTTGAGAACATGGCTGAAAGAAGGTACATCCAAGTACATATAACAGGTCACGTCCAATAGCTGGTTAATGTGTTTGTCATGGATGTGAAAGGTACTTCAATGAGAGAATTTTACAGGTTGGTCTGGACATTTTCATTTGTTAATTATGTGACCCTTTAATTTTTAAAAATAAATTTTAATATACAAATAAGACCTTGGCATACAAATAAAAAAATTCTGCTGCCTTTGTGAAGGATGTGCCAAATTTGCCTTGATTATTTGGCTGCAGGGATGATAAAAGTATATAGCAGGTGACTTTTTAGCCGTCAGTATTTCCCAACTCATTTTCCAGTATGTATTTTGCATTGCCTGGTATGTTCCAAGTACCATGGTCCACACTGAGGATGTAAAAGTGATTGAAAAAGATGGTGGCTCTGCTCCTATGGTCATGTTTTGTCTCTTTTTATAGTTTATCTAGTAATATTCTCTTATTTCAGTTTTAGGTGCCAAATTATTCACTCCTTCACACTTCATCCCAAAGTGTGTTCTCCCCCTCCAGAATTCCAGTGGCTTTCAGAACTGGGAGGAATCAGCATTTGAAAATGAAACAAATATGACCCATATAGACCAACTGATTCATACCTAAGGACCTCCAAGATTGTGGGAATATAGGACTTGATCCTTCAACATTCCCAAGTATGTTTCTGCTTCACACTTCCGATAAAATTTTTGTGGCACATCACGTTTTTCTGGTTTTCCCTTTTTCTGTGTAGAAGACAGTTGAGGGCAAAGCTGACTTATCTATGTGTTCTCTGCTTTCACAACTTAGAACCTAAAATTATACTTAAAATAAGGTGACTCTGGCCGGGTGGTGGTGGCGCACGCCTTTAATCCCAGCACTCGGGAGGCAGAGGCAGGTGGATCTCTGTGAGTTCGAGGCCAGCCTGGTCTACAAGAGCTAGTTCCAGGACAGGCTCTAAAGCTGCAGAGAAACCCTGTCTCGAAAAACCAAAAAAAAAAAAAAAAAAAAAAAATAAGGTGACTCTGCAAATGTTAATTTTCAAAAAAATCTTTCTCTGTCTCTTAGTCTTTGTCTCTCTTTTTCTGTGTCTCTCTGTATTTCTCTCATTTATATCTATCTATTTATCTCTATTATCTATCTACTTACCTATTCTCATCTATCTATCCATCTAGATATCATCTAGCTGTCTACTTATATAACAGTGTGTGTTGTGTGATTGTGTGTCCATATGTGTGGAATATTATTGTGCAGGGATTATTTATATTCATGTGCATGTGGGGTGGCCAGAGGTTGATGGTAAGTGTCTTCTTCTGGTACTTTCTGCCTTATCTTATTGAGATAGCCTATTTCACTGAATTTGATGCTCTCTGATGTGACTAGCCCAAAAACTCCAAAAAGCCTGCTGTCTCCACCATTCTATTGCCGGAGTTATAGGATTCTGCTTTCCCAGCATGTCTTGCTTTTATTTAGGTTCTGGGTCTACAAACCCATGTCCTCATGCTTGGTCAGCAAGCATGTTGACTACTGGGTCATCTTTCCAGTTAATAAATATCTTTCAACACCCCATTATTAGATCGAATCCCATTCAGATATAGGATTGTGGCAAAAGCCCTTGAAGGAAAGTCAGTGAAATTCAGGGAAACACCTAGTAGGCTAACCGCTAAACTGCCCAGATCTGTTCAGATTGGTGCTATTTTATTGATAGAGATCTAGAGAGAAGTATAACAGCAATTTTTTCTAGCAAAATAATGTCTGAAAACCTGAATTCTATGTCTGAGTGAAATATTTGCATTGGGGGTGATGTACATCCATTAACCAGCGAGATCCAAGGCTCTGCTGGGAAGGCTTGAAGGTAGCAATGTCCGCAGGATGAGTACGGAGATCCTCTTGTCAGCTGTAGCTAATGACACTGAAGATGATACCATGAGTTCCCACAGGATTGTTGTAAAGATACAAACTTAATACAAATATTAATTACTTCTACACATAAGAATCATTTTCTCCTTCTTCCTCCCTTTCAGATTTCATTTGAAAATTCAATTATACCAAAATGCAGTTTTAATTATAGTATTGATTTCACTTCTTTGCAAGGAGTGGGACTAATTCAATTAGTTCTAATTACGTGTACAGAGTGGTTGGACCGATCTTTCGGGAAGTTGGCTACTTTCTCACCACTGTTCTTCATACTCTGGTCATAGACAGAATTAAAGCTCGGGACTTGTGAAATTGTGCTTGCATTTAGTAAGGGAAACAAGGAAGAGGATAGTCTGCTGAAGAATTCAACTATCAGACAGTGATATATTTTCTTTTACAGAAGTTTATAAATAGGATTTGGATAGCCTTTGCAGTCAGCTTTGCCAGCAAGGATTAGAGGAATTTACAAGAAACAAGAGGAAGATTATCAAAGTAGACAAGCAGGAGGAAATGGTAAATGGTAACAACTATTTTTATTTTTAACGTGGAAGAAAATCAAGAAAAAATAAAATGAGCAAAAGCAGTCTTAACAATTAATATAAAAATTAGAACTTTGGAAGAAACAAGAGTTGGTATGCTAGTATCAATGTAGTATAATGGGTAATTAAAAGGCAAGGAAGATTTCCTTCAAGGCTCTGGACATAAAGGTGAGGCATAAGATCTTGTTCAGAATTCTTCCAAAGCAAAGGGCAGGCTAGGGGACGTCAGTTCATCTATGTTTGCTAATTTGCTTTCTCCAAAAGCTATCTGGACTTCCTTTGCTGTCTTCCTGAAGAGAAACACCTTTACATTTTGGAATAAGATGTCGGTGGCTTTGGCTTCTGTCCCAAATATGCAGACTTGGGAGACAGAAAGATATTCTACCTGCCCAGAAGACTGAATTTTAAAGAGATTGCTACCAGGACCTTCAGAATACTTAGAGTGTAGTACCAGGAGAAGGCCTTTTGAAAAGATCTTTAGCCAAGATACAGAGAAAAAACTCACAGGTTTATGTTTTTTAAAGTAAATATTGTAAATCGAGGACAATGACAAACAAACATCTCACAGAGCAAACTATCTAAACATCAGTCATATGTGCAGCAACACAAAGGCCTGCTGGATGGATGCTTCATAAAGAAGCATGTATCTTTAAAGGCAAAAACACAAGGTCTATCAATTCCATTTATTTATTTTTCTTCTCTCACAATACATCCTGACTGTATCTTTCTCTCCCTTCACTCATCCCAGTTTCCCTCACCGCCCCTCTCCCCCACATCTAATTCCTCCAAGCCCTAGTCTCCCTGCAGGAAAGATCAGACCTCGTAGGTACGTGAAAAAACCAAGGCACAACAAGATACAATAAGACCAGGCACAAGCCCTCACAACAACAGCATAGAATGGAATCTGGATTAGAAAGGGATCTGAGTCAAGCCGTATCTCTGACACCAACTGGCTTTGATACTTCAAAAAATCAGTACTACTTTCTTTAATCAGGAATGATCCTATCAGCTGTTCTGGTAAATCTAGCTTGGAGAGAGATGTGTCCTTAGTGATGCTTCAAGGTCTCTTAAAGTCTACATTTGAGGCATTCTTCAGAAATATATGCAATAGCAATTTGAGCATTATTTAAATCCTAAAATATTTACCTTTATGCCTTTGAAGAAACCTCAGATAATCAATTATTTCTGTACAATCAAAGTAAAACAAGACATTATTTCTTTCCTCCTTTCATATTATATTACCTCCCTATGACATACAAAAGACAATATTGGTTTCATTTACCAACATTTCACCTAAATGGGCAAACATTTTGAGTAAAAGGCATTAAAATCTGTTTGATGCTTCTCATGCACCAGAATAAACTGTAGAAACCTGGCAAAAAAAAAAAAAAAAAAAAAAAAAAAAAAATAAAACAAAAGGCCCACAGATTCTGATACTTCAGATATTTTATCAGTGTCTATTTAATAACTGTTTAAGTTATGTGTTTGAAACTACAGTCTAGACTTATCTATACACTGGGGCCTAATTATTCTAAAACATAATTGATTTAGAACAATCTCCTCTATATATCCAGATCTTAATTATGCCTTTGATCTCAACATTAATATTGCTCCCTACATGTAACATTCCTACTATTATTGTTGCCCCTACACTTTATGTTATGATGACATAACTGTAAGGACATTCATATGTATGAATATGTAGGAAGAGGGCCCACTTGTTCGTCCTGGCCACCTGGCTAGCTTAGCCCTGAAATAATCACACAGAAATTGTATTCATTAAAACACTCCTTGACCCATTAGCTCTAGTTTCTCATTGGCTAATTCTTACATCTTAATTTAACCCATTTCTATTAATCTTTGTATCGCCATGTGGCAGTGGCTTACCAGGTAAAATTCCCAGCACCTGTCTCTGGCAGATCCATGGCGTCTCTCTGACTCTCCTTTCTTCCTACCAGAATTCAGTTCTGTCTTCTCTCCCTACCTAAGTTCTGCCCTATTGGCCAAGGCAGTTTTTTTATTCATTAACCAATGAAAGCTGCACATGGACAGAAAGACCTCCCACACCATGAATGTGTGTAGGGAAACCATGGACTGGCCTCCCATATCATTCAGAATTAATTTCAATTAATATTTGGATGAGAATGCACTAGGCCAATCTGACAGTGTTAACCCATTAAGAAAAGAGGACAGCTGAAACTCCATTAATAGTCTGTGTTAGAAAGCCCACAAATTTGAGTTTGGGCATTGGACCATTACTTGATCTCAATTTTTATCACCTTGCGAATACCCCTACTGAATAAAATCAATACAGTGAGCATGGTGGGGGATTGTATGCCTGTACTCAGCATTTGGCAGGCTGGGAGTATTAAAACTGAGCTTAACAAAGGACACACCCTAAAAGAGGAGTTGAGGAGACTTACAACTAAGCAAACAACAAGTAAAGAAATCAGATTTTTTTTTGAGAAAGGCTTATCAGAAAATCAAAGACCCAACAATGATGATCTGGGGTTCTCTTTTGTGTGCTCTCCTATATCTACTCATTTATTCTTTATTTTTACTGCTTTGCAAGAGAAGAAGGCAAGGAAAGATGGAAGAACCAAGACTCCTGCTGCTGTGAACAGACATGTAAATGTTGAAAGCTAGAGCAGCCTCCATCTGCTAAGCCCTTACTTGTTGCCAGAGAAACTTTCCAAAGGGCTCAGCAATTTATGATTGCAACAGCAGTAGACAAAATATCACGCTTTTTTTCAGCAGTGTTTTCTTCTAATATTTTGTAAATTTAGTCAGAAAATAGCACCATTTAGTTGTTACTTCTCTATACATTTTTTAGTTGTTTGAATAGTGAAAGCACATACTTTATACTTTTTATCTTTCCCCAATTATTTTCTGCTGAATATATGTGTGTGTATGCATATATATATATATATATATGTTTATTTGCATGATACTGATATGTTCATAAAACAGATTTTATTTATAGTCTTTACTAACTTATCTGTTCTAGAATATTTTTCCACATAGTTAACTCACCAAGATGTTTGTTTAGATTTAATTTGAAATTACTTATCATTATTTTCTTTTATGTGTTTGACTGTTACAGATTTTGTTATGTTCTTGAGGTTAAACATTAGAATCACTTAAGAAATGATGAAAGATGTCCTGATTAAAATTTGAATTCTGCTTATAAATTAATATGTAGAGATTAAACATGAGGATCCAAGTCAGTCAAATGAGAATCAAAGCATAGCATTCATTTCCCTTTAAAGAAGGCTTCTTTATATTACTACTTTATATTTCTTTCATTATTTCTTTGTGTGTGTGTATGGGCGGGTTTGAGACAGGGTTTCTTTGTAGCTTTGGAGCCTGTCCTGAAACCATCTCTTGTAGACCAGACTGGCCTCAAACTCACAGAGATCTCCCTGTCTCCACATCCCAAGTGCTGGGACTAAAGGCATCCGCCACCACTGCCCGGCATATTTTATTATATCTCATACAAATATTTATTCATAGGTATTCAATAGGTGACAATTCTACAATTTGTCATTTCCTAATAGAAATATATTCTATGTTTAAAAATAATATTCTCAGTGATTCCTTCATTCTATGTTATTATTGTTCAGTACTGACATAAGCATATCCGCCCTTTACAGCACAGTGGCAACAGGAAGGTAGTAAAAGATTAAGATTACAGAAAGAAGCCCTAGTTGTGTTGAGAGCAAGACCAGGGGCAAATGCTTCCAGAAGACAGAAGGTACCTCCCTTTAGTACAGGAATCAGCAACCCCCACTACACTGTAACAATCGACTCCTTTTCTTCACTAACGTGTTTTTCCTCCTCTATAGCTCATCCACACTTTTCAGAAGTGGCTATTTCTTTTTAGGTTGGGGAATGTACTGCCCATTGGAACTCTGCTTCCTTCCATGTTTTCTGGACAACTAAGCTAGGAAAGTCAGTTACCATGAGACCACTGCTCTCTTACTGATGAGTCTACACCAGCTAACATTGCTGCCAGTCAGCAACTCCTCATCTGGGGATGCCCCTCACAGATGCATCATGTCTTTTTCAGTTTCTCTGTTGCTTTATCTTGTGGTTTGTGCCCATGTTTTCAGTTATGATCTCACACTGAATATGATTTGTCCCCAGCCCAGCTTCTCTGTGATTATCACCTTTGCTTTCACACTTAGCTCTGTGAAACTAGACTTTCCTGCTGTCCTTTCTCAGAGTGCTGCTGAATGCTCTGTCTGAGGAGCAGGAATGCACAAATTACTTTTGTGTCTGCAGATGGAAAAAAAAAAGTTCGGTCAATTCTTGAATTAATTAAGAGATAACATTGATATAGGAATGTGCTAGTGCCACAAATAATTATCACTTGAAATTACACAGTCAAAAAGACCAATTAAGGAACCAAATATAGCTAATGAGAAAATTTAATTGATAATGTTTCAGGCTGATAGTCTGGACCTGCATTTTCTATAGCTAAACAATAATGACAACAACAGCAATAGCACAAACAAAGAAAGCAATGGCCAGACATCTGCCTTTAGAGTAGCTCCGCAGAGTCCAGTGTGAATATTTCTTTTTTGCTAAATGTATTCATTGACTTTAAAAAAATGCACATATATTTAGTTTGATAATTAGTTTCTGAGGCAAATTATAAGTTCTTCCACACTTTAAAATATTTTAAGATAAAAATAAAAGTGGCTTCCAGGTTTTTTAAAATCTATTTTTGCTTTAAAATAAATTCAAATTTTCTGTAAGTTCTTGACTTTCAGATGTTTTTTCCTTCTTTTCTATGATATAACAGACTGCATACTCTCTACGTTCTGATCTTCCAGAGGCAAGCACTCAGACACTATGGTGAAAATATTAGCACAGTCTTTGAAAATTAATTGCTACACAGGCAATGTCATTAGGAATCTTTACTGATAACAGCAAAAAAAAAGGGACCAAGAACCAAGACAGATAAGAAACTGGAGCTTGTTTCCATCTTGATTATATTTTCTCTGCAACTTTGAACTTGGTTTTCAAAACTTTGTGCAGCACGGACAAGAGAGAAACTGGAGTTTACTCAGTATGGGGAGAGGATAGAAGATATAGGCTCAGATATCAGGAAGGAGTTGGACACAGCCTTTCTCATAGAAAAGAAAATCCAAAAAGAGAAAAGAAGAAAGCGGAAAAGATACAACTAAAATCTTAATGCTCAGAATTCACACAAGATTTTATAAGGGTTTGCAGCCAGAATTTACACTTATTGTTTAAAATAAATGGTTTTGAGATCAAATGATACTTTACGAGAAGAACTAGACTGATAAAGCTCCCATGGGCACCTGGAAGAGGGAAACAGTCATTCTTGGAGGAATTCATGATCATAACTCACTCATAAACATAGCAGTTCATAGATTAAAACCTGTACACATGGAGGAAATCAGTATACCACAAGTGAAGTAAGAAAACATAGCTCAGGTCTCAGTCAAATTAACTGAGTCTTTTTGACCCTTCAGGGAAACTAAAGCAAAAATTGATTAGGAATCAGAAATAGTTATCTATACCTATCTAGATAAATTGACTGAACAGAAAATTGTTTCAGCCTGGGGCAAGGAAAATGACTCCCTCCGAGGTTCAGAGGACTCACTGCTTCAACAGCTGTCCCAGGTTCCTTTCCCTGCACCCACATGCTAGCTCACAGACAACTGTAGATCAAGTTCCAAGTAATATCCACTTCCAGTTCTTAGGGCATCAGACATACATGCAAGCAAACAGCCAAAACATAAAACAAAAATGAGTAAATATTTTTAAAAAATGATTTTAACTATAGAGACACCGATTCTAGGCATAGTGATGGATTTTAAGTATCCTCACTGTGTTTTAAAGCTTTTTTTTTAAATCACAATTTAAAAGGGATTCAAACAATTGTTTAACAAGGAGAGTTTAGGTTGGGCCAGACAGTCTGACAAATTGTATCCATGAAAGGGGCTTTGTTTTTCAGAAACTACACAATGAAGCAATTCTCAGAAAAGGAAAGGAGATAGAAAAAAGTAAACAGACAAATTCTGGGAAAAAAGAAGTTAGGGCAAACTGACCTGGTGGCCCTCTACGACACTTCAAGAATCAACTCTAATGAGAGTTGCAGATATAAGACAATAAGCTAAGTACAAATCTGGACTGTAATACACAGCTTGTTTCATTTTAGTGCACACATGTATGTGTGTGTGTGTATGTGTTTGGTGAGACCAAGATAGATAGATAGATAGATAGATAGATAGATAGATAGATAGATAGATAGATAGATAGATAGACAGAGACAGATAGGTGACTGATAGATGATAGATGGAGAGATGGATGGATGGATGGATGGATGGATACATGAATAAATGCATGGATGAAGAAAGAAGGTAAGAGATAAGGAAAAAATGATGTAGGGAAGAGTACAGAGTAGAGATGGAGAAAAAAGAGACAGAGAGACAAATGGGGGAGAATTGGGGGAGGGAGAGATCATTTTAATAGGAATAAGGGAGACTTTATTCTGAGAAAAATAGAAGGAATATCACTGCCTAGGGACAGTGATTCAAGTTGCCCCAAACATTTTTCAATGTAGAAGGTGTCTGATGAGGTTGTCTACAATAGAACAAAAGAAAGTTCTAAGGGATCAAACATTTTTAAAGTTGGAATTGACTGCATGTGGGTGAGTTACCACAAGCAGGGAAAACATTGATAAGGTCTTGTTTCTTGTATGATGACATTGTTAGTTTGTTGTGTTGTTATTGAAAGCCTGTCTATGTGGTAATATATTGCAGTTTCTCCTGATTATTGGAAGGGTATTAGACTAAACCAATGTTTGAGCAATGAATAACAATTAATGGCTATCTTAAGCTCCAAATAACTTTGGATCTGGATCTGCAATAATCCAATTCTCTATAAGCACTAAATTCTAATCAGTCACATGCCTTAAAGAGTACCTAACAGATGGTACATTTTGGTCTAACTTCAGTTTACAACTTTGTCAAAAAGTGGACTTAGAGACACATATAATGTATGCATCATTGGTCATAAAATTCTAGTATTTTAGAGTGCCAGAATTTGCAATCTGTCTGATTTTAGATTTTCTAAAATTTCAGATATTAGAATTATTAGATTTTAAAAAATTATAAATATACTGTGTAGGAGGTCTTTCTGTCTATGTGTTGCTTTCATTGCCTGAATAAAGAAACTGCCTTGGCCTTTTGATAGGACTGTACTTAGGTAGGTGGAGTAGACAGAACTGAATGCTGGGAAGAAGGGCAGTGTGGCAGACGCCATGAATCTCCTGCCTGAGATGGACATCGGTTAGAATCTTGCCAGTAAGCCACAATCATGTGGCGATACACATATTTAATAGAAATGGGTTAATCAAGATGTGAGAGTTAGCCAATAAGAGGCTAGAGCTAATGGGCCAGGCAATGATTTAATTAATACGATTTCTATGTGATTATTTCGGGTATAACCTAGCCAGGCAGCCAGAACAAGGGGCCCTGCACTCCTCCTACAACACTACTGGGCTGAATGGCACATTTCTGCAACCACAGAACTTGGGAGACAGAAGAAGAAAGGGGCCACAGTTCAAAGCCATCTTGTGCTAGAGAGCAAGTTTTTTTTTTCTTGGTATTTACTTATTTATTTATTTATTTATTTATTTATTTATTTAAAATTTCCACCTCCTCCCATCCTCCCATTTCCCTCCCAATCCCCCCACATCCTCTCCCCCTTGCTCTCTAGTCCTGAGAAGTCAGGGTGCCCTGCCCCGTGGGAAGTCCAAGCCTCCCACCTCCATCCAAGTCTAGGAAGGTGTGCATCCAAACAGACTAGGCTCCCAAAAAGCCAGTACATGCAGTAGAATCAAAATCCAGTGTCATTATCATTGGCTTCTCAGTCTGCCCTCATTGTCAGCCACATTCAAAGAGTCCGGTTTGATCACATGCTCGTTCAGACCCAGTCCAGCTTGCCTTAGTGAGCTCCCATTAGATCAGGACATTTACACAACAGAGTACTACACAGCAGAAAGAAATAATTACATCTCGAATTTTTCAGGAAAATGGATGGAGATAGAAAACATCATTTTGAGTGAGGTAACCCAGACACAGAAAGACAACTATTACATGTACTCACTCAGAAGTGGTTTTTAAACATAAAGCAAAAAAAAAGCAGCCCCACAAATCACAATTCCAGAGAACTTAGACAACAACAAGGATACTAATGGAGACTTACATAGATCTAATCTATATGGGAAGTAGAAAAAGACAAGATCTTTTGAGTAATTGGGAGCATGAGGACCTTGGGGGAAGCATTGAAGAGGAGGGGAGAGGCAGGGAGAGGAGCAGAAAAATACGTAGGGCTCAATAGAAATCAATAAAAAAGAATCAAACAAAACCAAAACTGAAAACCAACAGCAACAAAAACAATAAGGCTATGAGAATATCTGAAGTCTTGTCAGAAAACAACTGTCAACCAAGAACACCACAGAGAGAAAAGTATCTTTAAACTTCTTTTATGTATTCATAAAAGTTTAGAGTTTGCACTTTTTCTCATAAGATACTTTTATAAGCAAATGACATGCAAATGGAGTTCTGAGGTATAAAATTGAATGATAAGTAATAAGATAAATTTGCATATAATACCAAACACACATCAATTGTATTAACCGAGAATAGAATCCTTATTGCTTTTTAAAGAGTATTAAGTTAAACTATCAAATAAATGTAAATAACTGAATTAAAATTGTTGATTGGAAGTGATTTAAAGCTCTTGTACAACACAAAAGGGGGCCAACATAATCATTAACCCTGAATTTGGATTAAAGAACTGTGAAGCAACTCTCATGCTAATAGTGACTAAGCAAACAGAAATGGTGTATACAACTTTTGACAAGTAAAGATATGAAAAACAATAATACACTTTAAAATTAAATTGAGCCTTTGCCCTGAGTCACTAGCACACTCCTCTTCTCCAGAATGTATTCCTCTTTCTTAGATAGTGGTGCCAATTTCTATTAATAAGGGGAATATATATAATTTGATGGTGCAGTTAAATTCCACTGCATCAGTTATAGTGCATGAATAAGATAAAACCATAACTGCGAAAGAATCTACACAAACAGAATTTTAGAAATCCGTTCATATAACTTGATTTTCTGAAGCTCTCTATAAACACAAAGCTGTTTTAACTCACCAGGAGAATGAACCAATTTAAAATGTATATGAAGTCTGATAATAGTACAGAATTAAAGATCTGGACAGAGAAATGGCAGCTTTCCAAAAAGAAAATTATATTGTACCATTAACCAGGAGTTTTAGCACCTGCCTAATAACTGTAAGATATGGAAGGTAAGCAAAATCAGCTGCCATTTGAAAAACTCATTGAACAGGTTTGTCTA
Organism: Arvicola amphibius; assembly: GCF_903992535.2. NCBI lineage: Eukaryota > Metazoa > Chordata > Mammalia > Rodentia > Cricetidae > Arvicola > Arvicola amphibius. The sequence continues at coordinate 53,636,722 of NC_052052.2, read as the reverse complement.
CACACAAGCATGGAGCATTGCATGAGAGCATGACCTGAACTTTCACTTGAAGATCATACGGGATGCGTGTGGACATTGTCCACATAAGAAACAACAGAGTCATGCTCAAAAGATTTGAATAAACTGAAGTAAAGAAGACTTCAGTTTCTGACCCACATAAGCCACATAGCAAGGAAGAAAATATAATCATTTTCTAATGTATGAAATGAATGACATCATAATCTGTAGTCAGCAGCACAGTGGTGGCACATGCCTTTAATTCCAGCACTCAGAAGGCAGAAGCAGGCAGATCTCTGTGAGTTCAAGGCCAGCCTGATCTACAGAGTGAGTTCCAGAACAGTCTCCAAAGCTACAAGAAACCTTGTCTAGAAAACAAACAAACAAACAAACAAACAAAAACGTGTAGAATCCTAAGAGGAAAGATGACCACCAGGAAACTTAAAGTTAGATCAAGAAATAGATAATCTGAGATGTTTAATCTAAAACACTAGGAAAGCTGTCAGCAAATGATAAAATCTTCTGTGGAGAAGAGAACTAAATGAAACAGGAAAATGCATAAAATGGATTGTCAGAGCAGATTAAAAGAATTGCTATCCATTACTTTTTTCTTAGAAATTATTTTGAAATGTTTTATTTGGTATTTACTTATGAATATTTAATTTACTTAATAAATTCACTTATTAAGTAAAAGGTAATTTGGCTCTTATCATGTATCATTTAGATTTCATAAAAATTATATTAAGTACAAAAGAAAATAAGTTTTAAAGAGACTATTTATTAGGTAACACATAGACAAAATTTTAAATGGGGTAGAAATTCAATACCATAACATTGAAGAAAGTGAAGTTACTGTGAAATAATTTGGAATGTGACACATAATTTGCATGCTGGTGTGTAGTACATAATATTGCATCTTGTTACATGCATGAGCTCTCAGGTTCACTTTTCATAGTTTTGATTTTAAAAATAAAATCAGCAACTAGAAGTCAGGAGAAAGAATTCACCTTCCAGCAAAACAAATTCTTCTAATCAAATTTTTGAATTATTTTACTTATTAGTTCTGTATTTAGTTCTATATTTTATTAGTACACTCATTAAACCATTTAACAAAAGAAATTCTCATCTCTCATTCCTGAAAGATTCTACAATTCTATCATATTTATAAAGTGGAGAATTTTACTTATATTCTTTATGCCGAAAGTTCAAAATGTGAACTGTAGATTTGTTTTCTGGTCACAATACATGAGATTGTAGACATATTTAAATCTGAATGAAAAATGCCTATAATACAAAAATTATCTGAATGGTTCTCTCAAAATGCCTCGGATAATTATAAAAATACTTTTGTTATTATTTTTCTTTCTCCATTATTAATTTTATTTTGAGCTGGAAATGATAGCCTATCATCTCAGTTTGGGTTCAGTTTTTATTTATTTAATATGCACTAGTGTTTTGCCTGTATATATCTGTTTGAGGGTGTCAGATTCCCTAGAACTGGAGTTACAGACAGTTGTGAGCTGCCACGTGGATGCTATGAATTGAACCCCGGTCCTCTCGAAGAACAGCTGGTGCCCTTAATCACTGAGCCATCTCTCCAGCTTGGTTCAGTTTTTAAATTCTAATCCTAAAAAGCAAGCCATAACATATTTTCAGCCAACTAGAGTACACATGTGTGAGAGTAAATGAACCAGGTATGCCAGCTGCTCTAGCTCAATCACAAATGCAATAACGATTATAATAGATGTCTGCCACTTGCATCCCAGTTTACAGAGGTGAAGAAGCATGACAGGACTTTTTATGATATCATACAGAATCATACTCTGTTTATTAAAAGCTCAGTCATCTCGATCATGCACCGATAGTGAATGGAACACAGGCTGTATGCAAGGATTTCATATGCTAGGTATGAAATAGTATATTTTATTTCTGTGTATCAGATTATACTTCATATATTTTTTTAAAAGTGTTTCAAAGAGTTTCTGTAGATCAGGCTCACTTTGATCTCACAATCCTTTCACCTCAGACTCCTACGAATCTGGAATGAGAAGATAGATCCACCAACACAAGCTTCTTCATATCTCACTAAATGTTATTTTTATTCGTATATGAACTTCATGAAAACATAGTTGATTAGTCATTTTCTTTTTAAAAACTGCACTATAGTGACACAACACACTGCTGTTTCAGGTTCAGGTTCAAGTGAATGCTACTGTCTCTCTTGACATTTATCAGCATGGTAAAACTCTTTTCCAAGCCTATTCAGCCTAAATAAGTGCAAATTAGCTACATAGTGCAATACACATCACTGTCCTCACCACGTACTAGCATTGCAAAATCTGTGTCATACTGTGACAGTGTCCTCAAGTACAAACTCTTAATAAAATACTGTTTATTCACCTAGTCTGCCTCTACACTATTCTATTATGTTTTCAAAGAAAGCAAAAAGATCTAAAAAAGTTATACACATTAGTAAAAGGAATAAGGGATCCTTAAAAGGTCCATAATCCACAATCCTAAAAGATTTTATTAGAGCATTTATTAGATACCTCTTTGTCCCTCACAAGCAAAGTCCGCTGAACTCACCCAAGCCTAAAGGTATCTTTATTAATGGCCAACTTCCTTCCCATTCTCTAGGTTTCTCATTGTGCACATAGTTAGTAACACATATATTCCTCTTGCTTGGTTTTGGTAGTTCTTAAGAAGGAACAGAGATTGCTGGCTCTGGCTATGGTGTGGAAATGTCCTCTCGGGGGACAATTTGAATAGGTTGCCTTCTAATTTACCCAAAATTATTCAATCACCTGCAAAATCACCATAGTAATTTTTTTTACTGCAATTGGAGGATCAAGCCAGCCATTAAGGAGGAATCTCTACCCCCAAAATTTATGACATTGAAAGAACCAATAACTATGGACCATCTCATCTGGCAGTCTCCTGAGGAAGTGTTTCCTTCATTCTCTAATGACACTATCTTGTTGTCATATTGTACACAATGGAATCTTATCCCTTTTAAAGTTTTTCTCACTTCTTCACTAAATGCTGCTATATCCCCACACACCCCCCCCCCCCGTAGTTATATATGTCTCCTTGGCTTTCTATATGAATGAATCAGTGGGTCTTCTAATTCTACTTAAAGATAGACCTAGTCCTATTTCTCCCTGTGTGTGGCAATGTCAGGACTCATGGCATCCATAATAAAAAAGATGACGCAAAATGAACAGGAAGTTGATCCCAGCTACAAAGCCTCAAGGTTTTGACCCATTGAAGTACACCCTCCCGTCAGGTCCTATGCCTTAAAGGTTCTATATATTTTTCAAACAGCACCACCTCCTACCATGTAAAAGGTAGACTTTTATAATAATAAAGCCCTGCATCTATTGTTTGTCCTAGAGCACTGACCTACCTTGATTTATCTGCTTTCCCCAAATTATAATCTAGTAAATTACAATACAGTGTTAAAAGATTCTCCAAAGCCTTGCATTCTTTTAGTTTCAAAATATAATTACTCAATCACAGGATGTTGTATTAGAACTTATAAACTGAAAGCAAGCTCACGTAACCGAAATTAAATGTCATTCTCAGAAAAGGAGGCCAAAATTTACATAGAAAAGGAAGCCATAGAAATGGAAGATCAGAGAATAAGTTACCAGACTGTAGAGAAAGGAAACATTGTTAAAACAGTTCTTTCAAACCGCTTCTCTTCTGATGAAATTATAATAAGAATCTGTTTTATGTCTAAATCTGCCGAATGCAGTTTTACACTACAATGTGCCACTTCTTTCTCTGTCTGTTCCAATTCAGTCAGCTATTTGGGAGCTAGAAGTATACCTGCTTTGCCATTTCTGGGGACTAATTGGCACTTCTGTTAATTGCATGAGGTGTAATATCGGGATAATGGCAGTCATCTTGTTTTGGGTCATAAGGCTACTAGATCGTTGGGCTCTTTAACAAGTCCTTCCATTACCATATAATATTCTTTAAGTGGCTTTTTAAATTTTACACACAAGTATTAATTGGTGCCCCCTAGAATCTAAGAACAAGAAATGTCGCTAGTGACAGCAGTTACCTAGTTGGCACATCTGCCCAAACCTAGTTCATTTTCACCACTGGAAGCTTTTCCTTATCTGATGATGTCACCTGTTAAGTTGGTCAATGCAAAACCCCTGTCCACTGGCAATTTTTGCAGCTTAACTGTAGTACTGGAAACATGCACTGGAAACAGTACTTTCAAAGTTTGAGAGAAAGATGGAATTCCCAGGGCATGGCAGACAATTATACATTTTCAGTGACTCCAAGATGAACACCCATTGAAGTCACATTTACAAGCTTGGATTCGCCGGGCGGTGGTGGCGCATGCCTTTAATCCCAGCACTCGGGAGGCAGAGGCAGGCGGATCTCTGTGAGTTCGAGGCCAGCCTGGTCTACAAGAGCTAGTTCCAGGACAGGCTCTAAAAAAAGCTACAGAGAAACCCTGTCTCAAAAAACCAAAAAAAGAAAAAAGAAAAAAAAAAAAAACAAGCTTGGAATTCACTTGTTGGTAATGTTTGAGTTTTGTATTTTCTAAAATATTTTAAGATAAACTCATCATATATTGGAAGTTTATTTTTGTTAATTCTACAAAACCAAATATATATATGTATATGTATATGTGGATAAATATATACACATATATAATTGATGGAGGATTCCCATTGGCTAATAAACAAACTGCCTTGGCTTTTTGATAGGGCAAGATTTAGATAGGTGAAGTAGACAGAATAGGAAAAAGGAAGTGAGGTAGATGGCTCAGACAATTGCCCCGCCTCTCCTCTCTGTGGCAGACTGCCATGACTCTCCTCAGTGAGACAGATGCCATGAAGCCAGCCACCAGGACAGACATGCTGAATCTTTCCTGGTAAAACACCACTTTGTGGTGTTACACAGATTATTTGATATGGGTTAGTCAAGATGTGAGTAAGAGGCTGAAAATAATGGGCCAGGCAGTGTTTAAATGAACACAGTTTCCGTGTAATTATTTTGGATAAAGCTAGCCGGTGGCTGAGAGCCAGGCGGTGGGAAGCCGGCCCACAGCTCCTCACTACATATAATTACTGTAGTTTTATATAAGTAACTTTATCCTTCAGGAGTAATTTTTACATGGATTTAAATATCCTGATATTCTTTTTGATAATATATATATATATATATATTTCAAATAACTTTTGCAATTGAAACAATGAAATATGTTTAATTTTGCAATGAATATACAAATATACAAGAACAAGCATATTTGTTTATATTCAATGGATTTCTCTTAGTGTGAAATTGTAATTTACATTAGATCCTTGTTAGTGTTTATCAAGGAAAGATCCCAGAAAGTAAGAACTGTGTTAGCACAGAAAAGCGGGACTTACAATCTATTTACTTTTTCAACTAAGTGCATCCAGTCCAAAGTGAATTCTCTCAGCTCAAAACTAATTCAAACATAAACATTTTGAATATTCTGCACAAAACTAGATTAAAAATCATTGCACAAGAAATTTCCTCAGTCTCTTTCGCTTTCAAAGATACACCAGGGCTTGTAAACAATGTCAGGGATAGAAAACAACCAATGTGATCTACAGTTCTTAAAATACCAAGTACAGTGGCTTGGTGGATGCTCAGAGTTAGGGCCTTAGGGAGCAAAGAGGGAGGAGAAAGGGGGGGGGGCAAAGAAGGAGATATACAGGAAATTTCCATTCTTAGGACCTCCAAAGTGAAGATTCTTATGCTCACAGGAATGGACCAGCCCAGAGGAATAGTTTGGCATGAGAGAGGAAAACTGATGACCAATTCTGCTCTACGTCCCTGAGGTCTCCTTTTCATCATTTAGGTTTCAATGAACTTCAAGTCTTATCTTCTGTGTCCTACAATTTAAGCCTTTCTATAAGAAAGGTATATATATATATATATATATATATATATATATATATATTCTTTTTAACTCTATTCTAACCAATTTTAAAATCTCAAAATATTTATTTTCTTTTCAGCTTACCATAATATCTACCCTGAAATTCTTTCTGAAATAATCTAAAAATATTCTCCCATGTGATAGTACTAACCTACTAAACTTTTCATTTTCAACATGTATACTTTATATGTTAAATCAACATATATACTTTACTTTTATGGTTATAATCATTTAGATTTAGAACTATATTCTACTTCAACCAATTCCATTTTTATTTTGCTTTATTTAGTATTTTTTTCCAACATAGTATTTTTATTGACTATTTGGAAATTCCACACGATGCACCCTGATCACACTCACTTCCCAGTCCTCCCAGGAGAACCCTCCACCCCTGGAACCTTTTCCCAATCCCCCCAAAATGAAAAGTATACCAAGTCCAATCTCTGTTGCCTATATACTCACCGAAGAATGGTCAAACTACCAGTTGCCAGCCCTTTAAAGATAATGGAGTCCTGTCTCACTCCCAGTCCCTGTCAGAAGCCATCAACTGTGAAGAGTTACACTTCAACATCCCTACCACAATTTTTAAGAGTTCTCTTTAATAACTTCCTGTGTAGACTATTTTTGGAGAGTGGGGCACGGCGGGAGGGGGGCGAAGGTTGTCGCAGAAGCCTTCTACATCCCTCGTTCTTAACTATGAATCTGCAGTCCTCGATATCGCTGCAAAAGAAACTTCCTTGCTCTTTACAGTCATTGGTAACACACGTCATGGACTTCCACATATTATTTGGGGATGGCATGGACCACGGACACCATCACTGCCTTCAGCAGCAGCACAGCCCAAGGATATCAGCATGGCCTCCAGAGGTAGCCCAGAGTGTAGACATCACCATGACCTCAGGAAATAGGACAGACCACAGGTACCAACACGGTTTCAAGCAGCAGCGCAGATCATTGATGCAAACATGGCCTCTGGCAGCAGAACAAACCATGGAACTCCACATGGACCAAGGGTATCAACACAGCCTGAGGCAGCACACCAGCACGTCCCCTAGCTGTAGTAGAGATCACAGACACCAGCCTTGCCTCTGGGGACAACAGAGACCATGGAGGTCTTTTGAGGAAGCCTAATCCAAAAAATGAATTATTCTTCATCTTGGACATCCTGTCAGTGCCAGGGCAATCCTGCAGTTAGGCAGTGAACTTCAGGCTGCTGGACAACACTCTGCTTTTGGTTCTTAAGTCTATATTTCACTGTACTCTTGTAGTAGTGTGACTTATTTCCTACTATTCTATTTCATTGATTGCTTCATTTTAACTGTTAACTATATCTTACTTTTGTTACTTTTCTCTTATAGTTGGAACTGTATTATTTTACGACCTAATCAAAATATCATATTCTGATTGAAGTCTACCATATGTGTCTTTAATTCATGGAAAGATGGATGTTTAAATATAGATAGGTACAGATTAGTAAAAAAGTAATGTAATTGTGTTCGCTTGTTTGTTATTTCCAGGAAAAGATTAATTTAGCATTGTTTGAAACTTATTTTTATCATTGAGACTTAAAGAACTTCATTATGTTTTGAATTCATCAAGAAGGAGCACAGCTTTGGAGACTGGCTAGGGACACTTTAAAATGTTTCCTGAAAGGAGATGTTCTACCTGAAATATCGGCCCTCCCACGGCACACTGCACAGCACACTGCACAGCACACTGCACAGCTAGAGCTGCTCAGGGAGGAGATCAAATGTTGAGCGACTTGACTCTGAGGTACGATTGCCTCTCTTAGGCCAAACACAGTATTCAAACCTGCCTTTCCAGGGTGCTCTGGGAGATAGTTAATTTATTTTAAGTGAATTCTAGAGTTGAGATGGCTGGTTTCTAATCCTGACACCGTTTGTTTGGTCTATGTATTCTCTTGGGAATTTTACTTAAATTTAATGAGTCTCCATTTCCATATAGGTTAAGTGAGGATTACAAATGAAACTGTTTCACATGAAATTAGAGCTTTGTATAAATTCCATAGAAAAGTATTATAGTAAACAGGGGAGAAGGGAGGGAAATCAATACTGAAGGGATGGAAGGACAAATAACACCAAGGTTGTTTGAGAAAGCTTCGGGGAATCACATTAATTTATATTTACCTAAATTATACACAAAAATTCTGCCTTAGCCATTTTCCATTTCACGAATACTGTAAGTATATACTTCATGAGTGCCTTAATAGCACAAGTGAATCTTAGTACACTGTCTGGCTACTCTTGTCTCTCTCCCTCACTTGCTCTTTGACTGGCTCCTTGTAATCAGAGACCTTTTGTGACAAAACAAAAAACGTGTTCTATTGTCCATCTTCATAAAGTAGAGAAATCATATTGTTCCTTTCTTTGTGTACCCACAGTTGACATACATCTAGGTTGAAAGTTCCATTATAAAATAGTAACTTTAATTTTGTTTCTGAATCCTCAAAATTTAGAGTAAACTTTTAAAGAACCTTAAGAAGTCCTCATAATGTATTTAAAGTAGGCAATTTCCATGCAAGAATTGTTATGCCTTATAAAAGTAAAGCTAGTTTTGTTTTAGAAATAAGAAAGATAGAAGGAGACTATCTTTTAACATACTTCTCAAGATCCTTTAATTCTTGTTTGTTTTGATTTAAGTACTATAAAACTAGTGAGTCCCATTTGAAAGTCAGTACCATATGCTATCTCTACATTCAGTACATAAAATCATTTTGTTAAAATCCATTGACAACCTGTAGTAAAAGTAATGTTACTTTCTTGTTATTGTTTCTGGGTATTGAGATTTAAATCCCATTCATCGTGTTAATACTTGCCATGCTTAGCAAAAGTATACCTTAAGGCTTTGTCTTTTCCTTTGATTGAAAGTTTATGTTAACAAGTATGGTGCTCAAAATTAAAAACAGCAAAATTACAATAAAAATTAATAAATCCATTTTCTACAACACCACTCTTCCAAAGAATCAAGACATCATGCACTTGGATGAAAACTCAGTTTTACTCAAGATGAGAAAATAAAGAAAAAAATTAAACTTGAAATAAACATAATCTATACAAAATCATGTCATGAAGCTAGAAGTAAATGTACTTGTTACATAGAAGTCTTAGTAAAAATACGTTATAGTCTCAAATTCCAAACTAAAACTAAAGTAAAAATTAGCTGAAATATTACACTGAAATAATATTTTCAACCATCAGCCATTCATGCAGAAAATATTTACTTACTATTAAAATGGAAAAGAGGGATATTTGATAAGTGTAAAAAAATGATACAATACCCTTAAAGAATAAGATTATCAGTTATACATGTTATATCCAATCATAAGGAATTGAGTAACCAGTGAGAAGGCTGTTTTGTGGAAACACTGAAGCAATTAATGGTTCAATTCAAGGAATGTTTAGGAAATAGTCAACACATCCTTGACTCCAAGTACATCCTAGTGTATCAGGAAAAGCTGTGACTAACTGTAAACTGATAGGCAGAATCAGTAATCAGTATTAAAAACTGTGCCTGTAATTGATTCCTGGTAAATAGGAAGACTGTGTAGTAAGGCCAAGGTGTTGTGTCTCCTTTTAGATTCCCAAAGAGATGTGTTTGTCTTTCTATGCAAGTATCCTGATAAACTTTCATTCCCTACACATTAAGCTATTTTCTGGTGTGGGTCAGTTAAGACTGATAGGGAAACCCACACTGTAAGCTTCAGGAGTTCAGAGAAGGGATGGCTAATTTGTTGACTCGCATGAAAAAAAAGCCAATCATATAATTTTTCCAAGACCCAATTTTGTTAAAAAATATTAACATATCTACCCAGACTGAAAGGTGGAAAATAATAACATTAATAACAACATTAATACTTAACTCAAATGAGGAATTCTAGTACTAACACTTAATTCTCATTACTCTGTATTTCAGCATGAATATGCATCCAACATAAAGACAGGTTTTGGCTCATCCTTCATTATGTCAGTGACAAAAATAAACAAATAAATAAATAAAGTCTCTTTCAGTCTTCAGGCTAACATTCAAAACTTCCTACAATGTGACCAAAGCTACTATCTTAACTTTGAATTCATTTATCAAACATGCGATAATGCTCAATTTAAAATGCGTATCCAAGATATTTAGAATAAAGCTTTTGTTTCTAATATAAGAAAAAGATGGTACATCTGGATAGAATCCTTTTCTGGTAATTTAACTTAATGGGTATCTTTTTGGATCCACTTACCTGACCATTCTCAGAACTTGTGGTTGAAACTGGATTATATTCATGATCCTGCATGACAACTGATGCTAAAGTCATACTTAGCTCAGGTGTGGCAACTGATAAATTTCCTCCATTCTTTTGGCATACTACCATAGCCAGTATGATTAAAGACGGGAAGGAGAGCAGCGATGGCATGAGAAGTCATGATGGTTTTTTGCTCTTGCATTCATGGGAAGTATATTTTAGCTATTCTGTCTGGATGGGAAAAATCAATTACCCATCTCTGGAATTATGATATAAGAGCTCAGATTGCTTATTGGCAATCTTATTAGCAAAACAATTGAGTTTAGAAATTAAAACTATTAAAACTAAATGCAGACAGAAAAATTTGGTTTTAATAAAATTAATCTTAATGTATCAACTCCAATATTACGTGAAAAAAACCATTAAATTATTTTCTAACAGAATATAGTATATGTCTTCCTTACCTCCCTCATTCCTTTTCTCTCTCGTTTTCTGTTTGGGCAAATAAACAATTTTTCTATTTACTAGAAGATTTCAAAATCACTGCCCACTATTGTCAAGAAATATATGTTTTAGTATATGTGCCCTTCCTATGGAAAGTATAAATATTTCTGAACATGCATTATATGCAAGCTAAAAGTGAACTAAGGGCAGGTATGGTGAAGCAAGCCTATAATTCTAGCACTTAGAAAGACAGGCATAAGGACCAGCAATTCCAGAACAGCTTAACAGTTTAGACATCAAAGGGAGACCACATATCAAGAAAAGAATACAGAGTAAGCAGGTGAGTAAACAGAAACTAAGACCATGGTTCAGTTTATGCACCAAAAGAAGAGCTCTGAAAAGAATCCAAAAGAAGTTTAGGACAGGAATTTGATTTGAACCATAGAGGAGATAAAATTGAAAGTAAAACATCTAAACACTGAAATGTGCAACAAAGGAAAATCAAACCTGCTCTCAGAACTTTCTATTTTTGTAACTGACATTTCAAGCTAAACAATCTGACACATTCTGTTTCTGTGGAAGAGCACTTAACAGTTTCAATGACGACATCCAATCTATTACTATTGAAAAAAAATGTTTTCCATTAACTTTTAAGTGTAGGTTCCCTTTTACATTTGGCATTGGATTCCTGAAACCATTTGGACAATTATTTACATCTATTACTGTTTTCAACAAAATGCTGCCTTAACAAAAATAATCCATATGGCTATCCTATCAAGGAAACAAATGGTCTGCAGTTGCCTCTCTCCCCATGAACTTGGTAATGAGATAGCCTGAACCAGCTCGTTCACTGATCCTCTATTTTCAAAGAAGTTATTCATTTCTTTAATCTCTGTTTCAGTTATAAGTATTTTCTTATTGCCAGTCTTTCTTTAGAATAAATCTTTACTCCAACCATCCAAGAACATAACACTTCACCACTGAAGTGGTGCTTTGAAAGACTTTCTAGTGCTTCAGTTTTATTAATCTGATCTTTACCTAGCTTTGTGATATCTGTATCTCCCTTGCTTAGAGTCCACTTTCTTCCTCCATGTCTTATGTAATACCCAGGTACATATATAACTTTCATTTTGAGAAGACTGAAATTAAGAACAACTAATAAAATAGGAAACCTTATACTTGTCTTGCAAAGAGTCCCATTACCCTGTTCACTGTGCAAACAGAGTTGCAGTGCAGATACCGTGACATAAAAAAGATGCAGTTGAGGTGTTAGATTGAAGTTCCTTCTTCGTAGATTTCACTTGGATACTCTTGGATTCACTCAGCACTTTAACCTCACTCTATGATCACAGTGATGGATTTTAGGATTCCTTCACATCTTTAGAAACCTTTTCTTTAAAATATAGTGAATCCTATATGTGCCTGTAGAAATCACACACTCATTAATACATGTATACAAATGTAAACAAACTCGTTTGTATATGTATTAGTGTGTGGTTTCTATAGGCATTTCTAGTATTCATATATAATCATATTTTCAAGTATGATAATAATCATATTCATGTAATTAATATCTGGGTGGGACGAAAAGCAGGCCTGCTTGTCGCCTCACTACACACACACACACACACAAACATATATATACATATATATATATACATATATATATATATAATATGTGTGTATTTGCATACATACATGTATATGTACAGAGAGGGAGGGAGATGAGTGATAGTGGCTAATTCACGGCCAGGGACATCTACATGTCATGTTTTATAACATGTCATTTGTTCTACATGCCATTTGCATTTTCATTCCAAACTTTAGGAAACCATCCTCATGGAAAAACTAAATTTGATTGCTCTTCCTTTAAATTTCTTGCAATATAAAACAGAGGAATGGGTGGAAAGGCTCATATAGATAGATTTTGAGCTGTAAGCAGGAATTGTGAACATCTGTTTTGTCAGACAGTCTGCATTAGATGAAGGTGGAATAGGGGAGAGACACCAAGAAAGCTGTTGTCTCCGTTTTCAATTATTATTTGGTGAATCTGTGAAAGTTCACATAAAATTTATAAGAGAACATAACAGAATTTTAGAATACAGAAATTGATGATTTATTGTGACTCAATTCAGTAATTCGAGATCATGCAAATCTTTATCAGTCTTCATAAATATACTTAATATTATTTTTTTAACTGTGAACTAAGCTTAGTTTGTCTACCCAGTGAAGTTGGAATGAGAACCTAAACATAAAACAGACAGACCAATTGGTTGTTGGCAGAGTAGGTTCTAGATCACATTTTATGATGGGGTGCATTGTGGGGGTCAGAAACCTATGACTGGGACCCCATATTTCACATGTTCAGGAATTAGAGGGTTTATAGACTTTTGAAACATAGAATATGCACTTGAGCCATGAAATCTTAGAACCTTTTTCAGTTGGATAATACATATTTTGCATCTAGATACAGTTAGTCCAATCACTGGTTCTATGGCCAACATTTGTCTAGATATCAATTTTATCTAAACAAAGTCAAGAAAAACTAATATGTCAAACCTGGAAAGGTCTACACCTGCCTCTAAAACCCCTATTCTTGTTATTGCTCTGTTTTCATACACTTGTTCTTCTGAGACATTCTGTCCATCACTGGAGGTAGACATATAAGATTCATTGAAATGAAAAAAAAAATGTATCATTAAACTAAGACTTGCAATCATAATACATGAAGATGTATATTGTAAAATATGCAGCAAACTCATTCTGATTATATTTTATAATATGCCCACTTAAATATAACCATAATCACCATGAACAAGGCCTTACTTCAAGTGTTTTTATCACTAGGATCTTGTCCCACAGTTACTTTGGCTCGCTGGATCTTGTAATCTGTGGAAAGAAGGTAGACAGAAGACAGAAAGTAAAGTCTTTTACTAGATAGTATGTCATTAAAACTTTATGTATACTTCAGACTGCCCCATCTCCTTCTAGAACCAAGGATATGATTTAGAACTTGGCAGCTTCCAGTCCTAGTTTTACAAACTGCTGCCTATGAAATATATGTCCATTCTTAATGACTTTCAATGCTAGTACTTTATTAGGTACCTAAAGTACTGGCATTGCTTTATTGTATCTAGTCATTCAGAGCATTCAATGGATCTCACATTGATATTTAGCAATACATAACTCTACATGTGCCAATTATTCAGAATACCATTCAAAATTTATGATCAACCAAACGCATCTCAATAATACCCCTATATGAAAGAGTACAGAATCACTGCTCTCTCCCTATAGCCTAGGAAGAGCAGGGAGAAACACTTGAGAAGTACACCCTGAGCCCCTCAAAGAAGATGACATGTTAATGAATGAAAGTATGAGAGTAAGAAATGAAAGTATAAGACTCTGCTCATGTCTACACTATGTGTTTTGTTTTAAAACCTGCATATAAGTAATGTAGAACAAGATTATGTTCAGTCATTGTGATCATTCTTAAGAGTTTTGATTAGGATTGTTGTATTGTTTCTTCTGTTTTTAATAATGATTTGTTCTTTTTCTTGGGATAACTCTTAGTCAGGAGAAATAATGATATGATATTATTTCTAACTTGCACTTTTCCTGGATTTACATGATTCTCTAGTCCTTATTATATTATTTTATTAAGAGTTCTCATTATTATCTTGCTCCCTCTGATGCCCTATATTTTCACATACTCATAAATCATCCTTCTAGTCTTCTGGTGTAAATTGATTACATAAAATTCTCTACTTAATAGCCATCATTGACTGTGGAAACCCTTGGGATATTTGATTAGAAATGAATTGGGTTGTACAATGTGTATTCTGTTTTGATGCATTACTAAAGTGTGTGTGTGTGTGTGTGTATGTGTGTGTGTGCTTGTTTGTTTGTTCATGTTTATGTGGTCTGTCTATCTGTCTGTCTGTGTTTTACTTGTGATTGAACCCAGGCTCTCTCACATGGTAAGCTAGACCTCTGCCATTGGTCTTACATTTCCACATTTTTGCTTTCTGTCATTTTGAGACAGTCGTTTTAGTTCAGTAAAACTGGCCTCAAACTTCAAATTTTCATGTTTGAGCCTCTTAAAACAGCTATGAGTAAAAGATATGACACCGTGATTGGTTAAATTTTTCAAGAATTATTAAAATAATTCTTTACATTCAAGAAAGCAGGTTAGCTAACTGCAGATCCTCACCTCTCCCTGCTTTTCTCCAAATCCCATGTCCAATCTCATAGCTCCTGCTCCATCGGCAGAAAACCACCGGCTGTGAGGCATCCCCCCCATCTCTATCCCACCCCCTGAACTTCCCACACACCCAACCCTGCCATCTACAGTGGATCACAAAGATCTTCCCCTAAGACTTGTTTCCTACTGCTCACTGTTTTCTCTCAACCCCCAACTCCAGCAGGCATTCTCTGGGAACCCCCAGACCACTCTAGAGGGGAAAGCCAAAAAGACAGCTGCAGGTCTTCACTTCTTTCCTGGTTCCTAAAAATCCAAACCCCAATCTTATGCTGCACCTTGTTTTCCCCCTTTTCCCCATCTCCAGCTGACCACATAGACATTCTTATCCAACCTGCCTTCCACCCAGTCTTTCCATTAACCCAGCCTCCAACACCAGCAAGCATTCTCTGAGAACACATTCTCCCAGCATGCCAGGGAAACACGGATAGGCTAGCTACAGATTTTCACCTTTTCCCGCTTCCTTCATACTCAATCCCTAAGGCACGTTCCTAGCTCAGTAGAAGACCACCCGCTCCTTTCTTGCCTCCCTCCTTGACCTTCTCTCCAGTGGACCACAAAGCTAGTCTCCTCCAACCTCCCCTGATTACTTCATCGCTTTACGTCAATCACCAACTCCATCGAGCATCTTCAGGAGACCTGCAGGGCAGTCCAGCCAGGGAAGCACAGTGTGTAACTGCATATCTTCACCTCTTCCTCAATTCCTACAAATCCAGTGCCCCAAGCTCACTTCATCTCTGTAGCAGACCACGGCCTGTATCACCCCCATTTTCCCCACCCCCATATCCAGTCATATCCAGTGGATCTCACAGATCTCTTCTATCCTTCATCTCCTCTCATCCTGATGTCCTAGTTCCCAAATCTAGCAGGCTTTTTCTAGGGACCTGCAACCAAGTCTGCCAGAGAAACAGGTAGGCTAGCTTCACACCTTCACTCCTCCTCCTCTAATCCACATCCAATCCTGGAGTCCCATCGCTGGTTCTATAGCATAGTACCTTTTGTGGCCTCTCGTCACTCTCTGCTCCCATTCCCTGAGAGCTAAGCAGATCCTGGTGGAACATCCTACTTTCCTCCCTCCTGTACACACCCTCAGCCCCTCCTCCTCCCTCAGCCTAGCCCCTTTCCATTCCTAAGAGTAAGCTCCAAATACCTAGAATACATTTTACCCCAATTCCTCAATCACCACACCTACCAGGATCTTCGAATTTTCTACCAGGAAGCACACAGCCACGCCCATTCTGCTGAGGACCAGAGAAGGCAGCAGAAACAGAGGAACAAATCATTCACTCAACCAAGACAAAACCAGATATTAGCACCTACAATTATAATCTTCCCAAATCCAAAGATCTAAATACCAGAATAAAAACACTGTCAACAATAGCTAGGACAGTATGTCTCTACTAGAGCCCAGAAACTCCCTGAGTATCGTGGTATGGCTGAAGCACACGACAAATACCTTAAAATATCTTTTATGAATATGAAAGACATCCCTAAAGAGGAAATAAATAAATCCCTTTAAAAAAAACAATGAATATGAAAGACATCCCTAAAGAGGAAATAAATAAATAAATCCCTTTAAAAAAAACAATGAAAACACACAATCAATGGAAGAAAATGGATAAAACAATTCATGACCTGAAATTAGAAATGAAATCACTAAAGAAAACCATAATTGGGGGAAATCTGGAAGTGAAAAATTTAGGAACTGTAATAAGGACGTCAGAAGTCCACATGGGTTGACAAGGCTGTCTTCCTCTTAGAAGCTGGAGGGAAATCTGTTTTCCCACATTTGTCTTATAGATGTAACCTGCCTCGCTGTTTCCATGTTAAAATGAGTTGCATAATTAGTTCATATCCTCCTCCTTATTTCTGAAATGTAATTCTGATATATTGCATCTCTTCAGTTAATCCTAATCCTTTTGCTTTTGTATATTTCCTTTGCTTCTATGGAGACTAACTAGATACTTCAGCATCATTTCCCTGGACTTCCTGATGACCTTAGCTTAATCATATGCAAAAAGCCCTTTTCTCAGGAAAAGAACACCCAGGGGTTCTGCCACTAGGCAAGAACATTGCCTGCCCATTATTCTCTGGTATTCATAGGTATGTATGCTCTTTACTTTCACAATATTATTGCATTAGTTTATTTCAATACAGTTCATCTTCAAATCTTCCACTAATAAGTATTTCAAATCTTGGACACAACATGTTGGGTCAGAGCCTTTGGTTTTAGTCCCATGTGGGCCCAGTGTCTTACCTCTACACTGGACTGAAGGCAGGC
Organism: Arvicola amphibius; assembly: GCF_903992535.2. Taxonomy (NCBI): domain Eukaryota; kingdom Metazoa; phylum Chordata; class Mammalia; order Rodentia; family Cricetidae; genus Arvicola; species Arvicola amphibius. The sequence continues at coordinate 53,619,555 of NC_052052.2, read as the reverse complement.
AACTGGTGTGCTATATTCTTTTCCTGTTTAGAAAACAACTTCCTGTTGTGTTTAGTTTGTTTTCCTAAATCTCTGCTATTCAAAATGAACTGTCATTTTTGTCACCTTGTAAGCTGTTCAGTGTGAACTACTAACAAACAGTTCATTATAACTTGATTCATGTACAAAGAGAAAATCTATTTCCACGAAATATGTATATAAAGTTTAACTGTAGTCTCACTGTACATATGTGCAACATATTAATTTAGGAAACAGTTGTGCCTGTAGATATATTTCAGTTTGTACATTCTTGGAATTTCTATATATGTATATAATTCCCTTGTGAATGTTTATTCTAAAATTTAATCATTTGGTTATTATTTTATTTACATGAAAATTAGATACTCACTTCTGTAAGATGTCATGTCTTGCATTAAAAAGAGTGTTTCCTGGTTTTAAGTAGAAAACTATCACAGCCAAAACAATTACTTATAACCATTTACATCCAAACAACTCTAAGACATCTGTGTCTGTAGCTTCACCTGTCTCAACTCTTAGTTCAAACCCCATGATCATTCATGCATATACGAGGGGATGGTTGGTCTCCTTTCTCTTTCTTGCAGTTCTCAAATCATAGTACTACCCTGTAGAAAGTCTTCCAGATGGATTAAGTAAATGTAAGAGTTCTTCATGTGATATTCCTGGCTGCGTCAACTTCTTGTTGCTCATATGCCTGGTATTACAAGTGAGTCCCATGGTTACATGTTGGTTTTGTACACAAAGAGCTCTTGCCCACAAAATATTTGTTATCATTTTGTTTGCTGTCTATAACTCTCTTTTTCATAATCCTGGATTAAATAACATTTTGCTACAGGGTATTTTTCTGACATTGGTCCTCATTTAGAAGCTCATTGTGGTTTCCTTGTATGTTTCCAGATTTTTTTTATAAAATGCTATTTCGTAATACCAGATTTTTTTATTTCATCCCAGCACAAACTACAGTGTCTTAAATAACAGACAGTATTATTTAACAATAAATAACTCAGTATCTAGAAAAAATAATAAATAAATAATGGAAAGACATGGGGGTCCTTCTTATTACTCTCCTGATAAGTTTTTGACTGTCATCCCACATTTTCGAATTCTACAGATGCAAAGCAATGGTGGAGAGTGACACTGGGAAGATAGAAAATCAAAGAGAATGTGCCACAAAGCAGAAAGGAAGTCATTTCCAAATGCTCCGCACACTAGTTAGAGCCCTGCAACTGGAGAAAACTCCTATGCAAATTCAGTCATGCAAGCCCCATTTAGCTCAGGAAAATGTGTAGACACTGATTGAGTGAGCAGCTGGTGATATTGCAGTCAGGCTCTCTGGAAGTTAATTGGGAAGCGAGAAAAATCCTGACATTGTATATGTAGCTCTACTGACTTCCACTGTGCCCGAGACACTCATCACACATAGCGGCTTTCCACTATAACAAAATAGCTGGATGCCTGAGGGTCTCTGATGATGCTCATCAGTAGCCTACTAGGAAACCTGAAAAGGAAGAAGTGCCGAGATTCAACTAGAACTTCAATAAGTAGATAACATCTCCTAAAGTAGTAGTTTGTACTCCTGCCATGAAATACAGTTATTCATCTACAAAGACTACTTTTTGCTCTGTAATCTCATTTTTATTATGTTATGTGGAAAAATTACGGGGCAAAATTAAAATGATGCTTTCTCTAGTATGTTATTTATGTATCTGTATCAATCAAGTATTGTCCTGAAACAAATATCCCTAAATTATATATATCCCAGCACTCGGGAGGCAGAGGCAGGCGGATCTCTGTGAGTTCGAGGCCAGCCTGGTCTACAAGAGCTAGTTCCAGGCCAGGCTCTAAAAAAGCTGCAGAGAAACCCTGTCTCGAAAAAACCAAAAAAAAAAAAAAAAAAGAAAAAAAAAATAGAATATAAGGTGGTTATTTGTTGCTCTCAAAAGTCAAACTTGACAGTGCTCTTGTCCTGTAGGCCTGGCTTGATGAGTTGACAGTTTGGGTGGTGGGACTAAAGTGATCCACTGGAGGAAGGTGGTTCTTTGTAGTGATGAGTCAAGCAGGCCTGCTTTTCGTCCCGTCTGGCTTCTGCACGGCTAGCTTTACACTCAAAATAACACACAAATTGTATTCATTTAAACACTGCTTGGCCCATTAGCTCAAGCCTCTTACTGGCTAACTCTCACATCTTGATTAACCCATATCTATTAATGTGTGTAGCACCACGAGGTGGTGGCTTACAGGGAAGATTCTAAACTGCATCCATCTTGGAGAGGAGAGCTATGGCGTCTGCCTCACTGCCTTCTACCCAGCATCCTATGTTCTTCTACCCACCTACCTATGCTCTGACCTATCAGGCCAAACAGTTTTCTTTATTAATTAACCAATGAAAGCAACAGATAGAGAGAAGACCAACCTACATCAGTTCTTTGTGTATGTCTCACCGTCTCACATATTAGTCATTATTCTAGATATTGACCTCCATTGGGGTATACAAAGGTCAATAAAAGCCTAATAATGATGTAAAGAATTTAGAGACTAAGAGATAGAATTAGATATATAAACCAACAGTACATTTAGTAGCCATGGACCCTGAAATCAAAATTGATGCTGTGGAGGAGAGATAGAGATTTGAGAGAAAGAAAGATAGAGTCTAGAGGAAAAGAGTTTAAAGATGTTCCCTAAAATACAAAAAAAAAAAAAATGTTTTCTAGGTTTCTAAACCAGGAAATATGATTCAAAGCAAAAAAGTTAGAGGAAAAGAAACATGGTTTACGAAATGGACAATATCTCACTGAGCCTTGTGAATATTTAGAAGAAAGGGGGCAACATAAGATGAGACTAAAAAAGATATATGTCACAGGGTTAGGGGACTTAGCAAGCCATATTACTTAGCATTTTACCTTAGACATTAAAATAATAACAAATTATCACCAATGCTGTTGTTATTGTGGGTTATAGACATTCTCCTAGACAGTATTTTTGTTTGTGACATGAAAGTATCATAATCCTCATTTGAATTGTGACTGTTAAGTAACAACAGAGATGTGGAAAAACTTGAACCTAAATAAGTAAAATAGGATTTACTCTCAAATGCCTCAGTTAAATTCATAGCCACTAAACTATTGCTGCCTCTCTCTGAAAAGGCAATAAAATGGTTGAAGCTGAGAAAAGAATATGGTTAGATTTGCATTTTACAAGAACATTTATATACAGTATTATAAAGGATATAAGATACTGAAGAAATAATTCATTTGTAGATTATGGAAATAATCTTAGAAACTACACATATTTGAATTTAGTCATTAACAGTGGAATCAGAACAAAGTGGATGGATTCAAGTTCTAAAAAGAAGAGGACATAACCTATGATTTCCATGATTTTGGATAAGTGGTACCCAGATTTCCTAGTCGACCATTTGAATTAAATAGTAACGGTGTTCTGTAGCTGTCAATCACCCAGACTCCCCAGAAATCTAAGGGTTTGCACCCCCTCCGCCATATCTAAGTCCCACTGCCTTCTTCATGGTACAGGAATGAGCATCTCCCTCTGAAAAGATGGTACAGAATCATCAGATGTAACATGCTCAGCAGCATACCCGGCATACGGCTTGCTCTCAATAAATGGTGCAAAGGAATAGGAATTTGAAAACAGTTGGTAAGTAAATTTTGAATTTTGTTGATATATGAATATTTTTCTTTTTCAGAAGAAAGATGCATACTAAAAATATTTTGCCATCATTAGCATGCAAATAATTGTAAAAAGTTCTTTGTGGTGGATATTACACAGAAAGCAAGAGAAAAGCAGTATTTGCAAAAAGGAGACAACACACCAAAAATAATAAAAATGATAACTATAAAGTGAAAAGGCCTAAAGAGAAAAGGATTCTGAAGCAACCACAAATTAGGCAACCTTAAACAGAAGATAAGTAAGCAGTCCTGACTAAACATGCCCAAAAAAGCACTTCATGATTGTTTTATCCTCTTGCCCAGTCTTCTTAACTTGGATACTACTACTACCACCACTACTACTACTACCACTACTACTTACTACTAAGAATAAGAATTGTAGTGATATTTCACTTGCCTTTTAATAAATAAAGATTGCCTCAAGATCAGAGTGTAAAACAGCCATACTGGTGAGCCATAAAGAACAGGCAGTGGTGGCACACACCTTTAATCCCAGAGGCACACTAGTTTGCCATAGAAACTAGGAGGTTGTGGTACACTTCTTTAATTCCAGCAGTAGAGAGGAATATAAAATGTGAGGAGACATCTCTCAGCCCAGTGTCACTCTGAGAATTCCTGGAGGCAGGATCACCATTTTGGTCTGAGGTAGAAGTAAGAGCTAGTGGCTGGCTGCTTTGCTTTTCTGGTCTTCAGATGGAACCCCAATTTCTATGTCTGGGTTTTCATTTTCCATGCTGCAAATAATAAGAAGAAGAAGAAAAAGAAGGAGGAAGAGAAAAAGGAGGAGGAGGAAGGGGAGGAGAAGGAGGAGGAGAAGAAGAAGAAGAGCAGGATAGTGACCCTGCTGTTTACCTAGGAGGTACAATAAAAATCATAGGCACTAATCTTGATTATCCTTTTTTCCTCATTGTCCTCTCCCTTTAACTTTACAGTGATATAAATCCTTCAAAATTAAAATAAATTAACAAATGAAGCCTTGGACTCTCTTCATCACCATTAGCACTAATCCTTGGTCAATACAATTAAGAAGCCTTTCATTCTTTCGATTCTCTTATGGAGAAGATAGTAATAAACTTGAAAGCTCCATATGAGATGAACCCCTGACTTAGCTGTTTGCCATGCTTCGTAGCATGTAACAGGGTGCTGAACTAATAACAAATATGCAGGAAATGTTTACTGAATTTAAATTAGCCAATTTATCACATCATGATGGTGAGGTATACGATCACTGCAGCTTAGTTACTTTGGATGATATAGCATTTTGTGAATTCCCTATAATAATAAATGTTTCTATGGAAATAAAACAAGACTTCAACACACAAAACATGCTTCTTAAGCATCTAATTAATTGCTGCATTTGTTTTAACATCTTATCTAAGATGTTCTCTGTCCCTCAAATAGTCATTTTTATAATTATTTCTTTCCCTTAAAAATATTGCTGCCAGTAAATTCCATTATACATATTTATTTATCTTTTGATTCTGACTTTCTGAAAAATAGACATAAATGTTGGTCAAATTGCTTATGTTGGGAAATTCTGGATTTTCTGCTGAGCTTTAATGCTACATTTTCCAGTAATTTAGTAACTGTGCCTTTTATTATGATATAGCACAAAACAGAAAATATCACTTCTGAGCAAACATTGGATTTTGAAGTCTTATGTGCAAAGCTGATACACACAATTTAAGACAGTTATATGACAGGGTTCAAGTGGTTCTATGCTCAAAGCAAACCATAATTCTATCATATTGTGGCTTATTCAAGTATATATAAAATAGGAAGAAAAGGATTTTCTTAATAAGTAAAATTCCAATTGGAGAAAAAATACAGTCACACTATTACCAGGTTGAAATATACATTTACTGTTCCTCTTTTTAAAAAGAAGAACTTTTAAAAGAAAGAAAGGAAGAAAAGGATGGGGAGAAAGAGAGAGGGGGAAGGGAAGGAGGAAAAGAAGGAAGGAAGGAAGAAAGGAAAGAAAGGAAAGAAGGAGGGAAGGAAGGAAAAGATCACAGGTAAGTAAGAACAATGGTACATAAGAGTAGAAGAGTTGAAGAAGTGATTCACACAGTGAGTAGCTTTGGGCATTATTCATTCCAAGGATCATGAGCTAAAATCTTGGTGCCTAATTTGATGGTGCTGATTAACATGAAATCTTACAGGATTAATTATTTTCTTGAGAGGGGGAGTTCTCACTCTTAAAAAGATAAGATTGGTTATCAAAAGTAGGTTTCTAAAGGCATTCCTGTTATGTCTATTGTCTTCCTTCCATGGGGCTTTGATACATACATGATCCCTCACTTCTGTTCTACCTCTTGTTACAATGTCGTCTACCATATTATATTGCAAAAAAAATATTTTGAGAGATGTGGGCACTCGATCTTTGGCTTTTAGCCTTTAAATTGTGGGACGAGAAAATCCACAGAATAAAACAGAACTTGTTAAAATGACCCAGTGTAATATTGAGAATCAATTCAAATCTACTGGAAAATTATGGGATGTATAAGAAAATATTTTATTAATTTTTAACATAGTCATCCAACAGAAACCTAGTATTTTGACCTTCATCAGAAATATTTTATTAATAACCACCATTCACCTGTTGTCAACAAATTTAATAGATTTATTTCATGTCTAGATGAAAAGAAAGATTGCTTACTAATTAATAAATGATTATCAAAAGTATTTACCTACAACCACAATATTCTATAAACAGTATCCATTCTCAAAGCTTTTTACTTGATTCTAATGAAACTCTTACATACTTTATAGCTAAAATAAGATAAAAAGACAAACACTTAATTAGATGTAACTTTGTGACATGCTTCATTTAAGCATTTGTTTATACAGATTTGCAAATTTTTACTTCCTATCTAAAAAAAGGTATCAGTGGCCAAATCAATTTCACTCAGAATAGAGGCTTGATTTCCCATAGGATATATCTCATGCTAGCAAGTCCATGTGTGTACCTATCAATCCTGTCCCAAGACAATTACCTCTTGGGAATGATAAATGTGGTAGATGAATCCAAGCAGGCTCTTTGTACATTTTCTGCCATACATACATGAAGAAGCCAGGCTTCTCTTTAAGCTACAGCTAAATTGCTCATTTAATGTTTTAAGTCGGTATTAATAAAAAATTATTGCTAAGGTTATTCACCTTCAATTGGACCATGGATATTTACGCAGTTGATTTAAGTTTCTACGAAAAATTAAAATTATATATGAAGAAGAGCCATCTGGTAGTGGTATACGCTGTTATTACTCAGCAAAACTGCCAGCGACAGTTACTCTTCTCCAATACATTTCTCGTATTTCCTCATGAGTATTACCAATCGTAAAATACTTGAAATATATATAATTTTCATATTAATGATTGAACAAATGTGTTTCTGAAGACAGCCCAATGTCTGCTCTCTACTAACCTTAAAGGTGTGTACCAAAATATAGGAATTACAAGTATAGATTTCCAATATACAACTCTTGGTGCAAAGGTTACAAGTTCAACTCCAAGACATATTAGTAATGATGCATTAACATTATACTCTGAAGGTCACTAGCAAAATTTTAACAATTTGAAGCGAGGTTAAAGAAAAAAATGTTATAGAAGTGCTCTTTTCATCAGTAAACTCCCTGGGGACAGTTCTGTCCCTATTTCATCGTGTAGCTATTATAGCAGCAAGTCTCAGCAAGTAGGAAAAGGTTTTATTGAACCCTTTTTCTAGAGATGAGACCAAGAATAAAACAAATACAATTTAAGTTCCCACTGCCCTTTTATAAAAGGAAAATTGTTTTTGTTATTTTTTAAATATGCAGCTTTGGTAGAAGATACCTCAGACTGCTTATTATTTCTATAACAAAGCACATGAAATCGGGAACACTGTAAAAATGAGGCTATTTAACTAAGAGTTCTAAAGTCAAAAAGGTGGATGGGTTCATAAGGTTAGGCTTTATGCTGCGTCCTAAGATGGCAGACAGCAGGCAGCAAATGGCACATAAGAAAACAGAAGTTGACAGAGAGCAAGCCGAACTCAGTTTCTTGCAACCTGTAGTTCTTGTGATCAGTACAGTCCCATTAGATGGGCATTAGTCCTCTCTGAGTCTAGTGTCAAATCACTTCTCACCCACGTCTAGATTCAGTAGCATTGGAAACAAAGCCTTTTGCACACATACCATTCAGGGTCAAACCATTTTCAAATCATATCAGACAGTATTTAACTTATACAACATATTCTATTTAAGGGTTTATTTCACATTTCAATTCTAGGTCACACTCCATCACTGAAAGAAGTCAGTGCACAGGTGGAAAGCAGGGACCTGGAAGCAGGAACCGATACAAAGGTAATAAATGAAAATTCTTTACTTGCCTGTTCATGTCTGCCTCAGCTTGCCTTTTAATGTTCTCCAGGAACACCTACCAAGGTATTGGAGCACTCACCCAGGGATTGGATCACCCACAGTGAGCTAAGTCTTTCCACAACAATCTCAATTCTTTATACAGAAAACTCACTGTAGGTTTGGCCACAGGCCAGTCTGGTGGGGGTAATTTTTCAATTGAGTTTCCTTCTTCACAACCGACTCTAGCTTGTGTCATGTTGACCTAAAATTAGACAACATTTATTGATAAATTAATAATGTCAATAATACACAGCTAAATTATTTCTCTTTTTCACATAATTAAAGACAACCATCTAATGTACAAAGTAACTTTTTTTCAAACAAATCCATTATATCTGTCTCTATGAAGCTATCTATGGAAGTTTGTATTAAGATTGATGATAAGTTTCTATAGATTTTATTATGACATCAGACCAATAACTAGATATTTCATTCCAAAAATATGATTCATTTCAGCTTAAATTACATAGAACAATGCAGTTAAGAGCAATAAAACATCATATCTTTTGAAAAGGTTACAATAATCTCCACAAACTATTACTTCCATGCTGTTTTAATTGATCACATTTTATTTAGTGTGAATATAATGCCTTTGTCATCCCTTCCTATGGTAGATTATTAAAATATTGGTAAATATGGCAAAATAATACTAAATATTCCCTAGTTAACTTTATAAAATTCATTCACTCTATATTCTGTCTGTAGTATTATTCCATGAAGATCAGTGACTCCAGAAGCCCTGTAAATTCTATTGGAATTTATTTAGAGTCGTTTACAAACAGGATAGTATTGCCTTAAAATAACTCAGCTCTTTTGAATCTATTACCCTTACATCTCATTCTATGAGCTTACATTATTACTTTATGCATTAAATACTTCCAAACAGCTGCTATGCATCAGTCAGGGTACTGGAGGCCAAGGATACAAACCTAAATGTCTAGTTCATAAAGAAGAAAATTAAACAGAGGAATAAACAGGTGGGTATCTTTATGTGTGACATGTGACTGAACCTAGTAAAATAAATGACTAGACTTGGGATCTGAAGGAAAAGGGAATAGAAACAGAACATTTCTACTCAGATTTGGAGCCTAAGCAAAGGAATCGCCTGAGGCAATAAAGTTGTGACCAGAGAAGCTATCCTAGATGTTGGAAATTAATGATAAAGTATTTATACCTGTCTTGGTATTCTCAGGCAGGGTTATTCATCCAATGGGAAATATGAACCTTGTTACAGATACTCTTAGTAGTTTTTAATCCCTGCTCCCCATCACCTTGGTCTCCAGGGAACCAGCATGTGAATCTTCAGGGGTATATTACCATAGAGTAGGCAAGTTACTCAGCAAGTATCTAGTCTTGGTGATTGTTCCAGTTCTACACCATAGGCTATTGCTTTAGACTTAGCCTGGGGTATCTTGCTCTGATCATCACACTTCATTAAGGTGCCATGCTGCAACTTTCCCATGTGATTATTTTCTGAGATTATTATTTTTTTTTTTTTTGATCATGACATTCTGTGTTCTTGGGGAGGCAATTTAACGTTCTAGAGGGTTTTGTTTTCAAAGTTGAGAATGCACGAAATTGACAATAGAAATGTATTTTTACTGTATATACAGGAATTTTATCTTTATCTTTTATTATGTCATTTTCTTTTAGGTTTGAAAAGAAATTAGAACAAAATAGAAAATTATTTTTATTTAAATATTGACGTCCCAATGTTTCCTGTTCAAGAAGGTAAACTTGAAAACATTCTTAATTTTTTCATCTTCTACTGTGATCAACATAGATTGATCATAGGTATCATTGACTTTAAATAATATCTACTCATGTTGCAGGGTTGAATGGTCTGTACCTAAAAGTGGAAATGTTAGACATTATGAATATATCATGAATCAATGCAATGTACCTTTTAATATACTAGTAATAAATGGAAAGCCACTACTGCCCTTTATGCTGTTCAGAAAATAAGCTTGTTAGAGAAGGTGATTTTTGTTTTATTTTACAAGTCATGCACTATGTAATATCGTTTTTGAGAGACAGTTTTGACTACTGTAATTTCTCAGTTACTTCAGCAATATTTCTACTCTTTTTGGCTTTGTTTTGTTTTGAACATCTCTCATAGTTAGTCAGATTCCAGCATGTAGAAGCAGAGGCAGGAAGATTGCCGCAAGTTGGAAAGCTCCAAGCTACACAGTGTCTCAACAAAAATAACAAGAAATGAATCTTATATGTAATCCTTCCTTCCCGGATTCATCTTATAATGACTGTGTGATATCTCTGTTAGTTTAATCGCATTTACTTTAGACACACTGTTTTATTTATTTGCAAAGTGGTATTAAAAGTCAGTCTGTAAGTATTCCTTGATTACATCATTAAGTTTACATACATGTGGTTGGAAGCTTTAAGCTTGTGCATATGCCAATTATTTATTTTGGGTCTCTAGAAAATATTCATTGAATATGAGCTTACCGTATAAGAGTATTAATGCAAAATTAATTTGTGACTACGGAAAGGGCTTAGTGGCAGAGCACTTACCAAGCATATTCAACTCCCTAAATCCAATCCCCAGCACTATCAGAAAATAATAATAATTTGCAAATAACTTCCACCCTTTCACAAACATAAAACTCAGTGTTTTATAGAAGTAGCTAATATCTGGTTGAATTGTTTCCATATTCTTTCTACATTAGCACAAGTAGCACTTTAGAAACTAGGATTTCAATTCTCTCAGCTCCCTGGCATATTGCATTTTAACATTTGCTATTAATTTTAATGAAAATGATTGAAAGTAATATTCACTAAATGTTTTTGGAAATTTTCCAATCTATGTTGATACTTAATTGAAATGTGCCTGAGGCACTTAACATATATTAGCCTTACACTGATGACTGTTTGGTTTTGCATAGAACTAAGAAAAACTGTAAATAACAGCAATGCCTTTGGGCAAGGAGGCTGGAAATTACAAATCTAAGGTTAATGAAAATGACCTTTATGTACAAGTGTTACTGTCAGGGGTAAAATATGGGCTATTTCCTAGTTATGAAAAATAAACAAAAAATAAAGTCTGTCGCCATATCCTATTCCTATTTTGCAATGTCATGACCTTTTAATTATTTATGCTTTATTATGTCTCTCTTTTTTAGTAAGTTATGTTAAGGCTCACAAGCTTTCCATCTTTGTATCATTTTTTTAGTTTTGAATTTTATATATATATATATGCATATATGTGAAATTTTATATATATCATATATATATAGTGCAGCCATACAGCCATTTAAAAAACTTATTACATATCCATGAATAATTAATTCTGAATTGCTCTTAATTTATAGAAAACATGTACCCATAGAAAACTCTATAGAGCATTTCAGCATACTATTGTTGCAACTCTTTTATAAGATACTGAAGCTATTAGCCCATTAATAAAATAAATAGAATTTTTTAAATGTCTCCTATATTAGAAATAAAATTATTATAATAGACATTTAAAATTTAAAAGTCAAGGGTTATTTTATTGGAATCATAGATGAAGTTCCTAAACAGTAAAATAATATATTGAAAAAATATCTATGGCCTTTGATCAAAATAATCTATTATTAAAATTGGATAAATGCATTAAACATTGAAAGAATTACAAAATCAGCTAAAGTCCTTTAAAAACAGCAAAGGTCAAGTAATTTCAGTTAGAGACAAACTTTCTTCCTGACTTTAATTTCTATGAGAAAGCATGCTTTAATCAGTCCTTGTACGTTTAACAAATTATCTAAAATGAATCACAAAAATTCTATAAGACTTTCTCAGTTAATTACCAAAGGGAATATTTTACTCACAGGCTAACTTCTCCAAGTTTTACTGTTATTAATGTAGACTTGTGCTGGTTACCATTCTTAAAGGGAGCATTATCGAGTTCCTCTGAAAGATGGTAAGTATATAGTTAATTAGGAATGTTTGGGTTCACTTGAGAAATCAGAAACCTTGTTAGCAAATCTTTTGTGCAAGCAACAATAGTAGTTACAGCAGAATATGAAATTGTGTACAAGGCACTTGAGAAAGAATTTATAAAGTTACATAAAATTTAAATGAAGCACATATGCTGTGCATCTCTTTTCTAAAATAATTACCTACGACATGAGCAAATGTATACAAAAGATGGAAAGGATGTTGAGAGACATTACTTTCATCAGTCGTCTCTCCTAAAGCCTAAAGTAAGGATGAGGTGGTGGTATTTGCAGCTGGCTCTTCCCGACTTCCATTCCACCCACATCTGCTCATTGTAAAGCTTGTGTTTCAAACACCTTCAACATTTTAGTATTTCCACCCTAACATCCTCATCCTCTCATATCGGGTTCTTAACACTCTTCTAGCTGTGGCCCAAATCTGACTCTTCATACTCTGCTCTTCACTGTGACTACTGTGAAGTTTCTGGAGGCCTATTTTTATTTTTATATTATTATTTATTATTATTATTATTATTATTATTATTATTATTATTATTATTATTATGTATAGAGTATTCTCAGTATTCTATCTGCATGTACACCTGCAGACCAGATGAGGGGACCAGATGGTTGTGAGCTACCATGTGGTTGCTGGGAATTGAACTCAGGACCTTTGGAAGAGCAGGCAGTGTTCTTAACTACTGAGCCATCTCTCCAGCCCTGGAGTCCTATTCTTATTCTGTATCTTTTCTATCCACAGGCTACATATGCTTCTATAAAACTTCAGTTACCATTTCCCCTCAGGTGGCAGGGACCCTTTCTGAGTACTCTCCTAAACACTCCTACCCTGGCCTATTCCACATTCTTCCTTGACTTAATGCAACTTAGGCATGTATCTTCCAAATGCTCTCATGGATCTTCACTGCCTCTGTCCTTTTGTGGGTAAATGAACTGGGTCTCCCTACTGTATTTTACTACTGCTTGATACTGCATTTTCAGATACTTAATCGTAGTTCCATCCTTAAGTTTAGTCATCTCTTCTTAAAACCCTCTCAAAATAAGACACCACTGAGGTTATTTGTGTTCTACAAAAATTTCTTTTTGATTTGCTCATTTCTAGTCATGCTATCTACTTCATAGTCTTCCAAGTTAAAGCTGTCAACCAAGTTCATCTCTTTTTCTTCTTCCTCTTCACTTGGGTGCTGGGAACCAAACTCCTTGGGTCTTCTTCAAGAGAACAAATGTTATTAACTACTGAGTCACCCCACATAATATATGTAAAATGGTATATAATATTTTTAAGACCTTGATGAGAAAAAAACATATTTTTAAGTAAAACAAAGTCAAGCATAGCTTATTGAAATTTATAAATTTTTATACAATTACTGTATGTTGTATTTAGGCATTAGATTTTTGGAAACTGCAAGATTCAGTTTAGTTAGATTTTAATTTGATAACCAAATGCTTCCTTTCTCAAATAGAAATCCAGACTCTTTTAACATCAACACTTGTTACAAATGATTATAATTCAATAGTCACATAATGAGAATTAAGAGAAAATAACTAAGAATCTCTTATTAATAAGGGAGAAATGCAAGTATGGCTTTAGGGCCTTATCAGAATCTGCCACAGTGGTAGCAAAAGCTCCTGTGAAGAAAATGTGTACTCATGGTTGCCCAATGTTTACTTATTTCTTAACAATTAGGAAAACTACCTACAACAGCAAACCTATATTATTAGGTTACTTTTTCTACAAGCTTACAAAATAAAGGCTCCTTAATCAATCATAATTCATTGACCTATACCTGAATCATTGAGGCCTCCTGAATTACATGCTCTAAACCAATGAGTTAGCAAAAACATACCCAGGGATCTTAGAGATAAATAGCACAAAACTCTGAAGACCTTTTGGAAAGTCATGCTATAATCTATCTTGGCTCAGATTCAATGAAAATGGTAATTTTCATCCCAACATAAATATAATGTTAATTATGTGAACATATTCCATACAAATTATATTTCTACCATGTCAGTGAATTTTAAATCTAGTTTGAAAAACAAAAAAATGGCTTTTGCTTATACATGAAACGATGACCATCTTGTTCCTGACTAAATCAAATCATTCTGAGTTATAAGGTCATGTCTTGACAGAGTTGGAGTCAGGAATCCTTCAGACAAAAATTTATATACTCTAATCAAATATATAATTTTTGACCCTGAAAACTTAAATAAACAATATCAGAAAAGATAAAAGAAAAGACTACTGTGAAGCTATACTATCATGTTTAATATAATTTACACAAAAGCTGAATTATTACATTCTGAAATTTTATTTAGTTTATTTTAGATGCAGCTTAATTAATATTCATAAGTTTCTCTTACTGTACCATGTTTCTAAAATTAATACAATTCTAAAACTAGAACATTTATGTGTGGCTGAGAGTTTAAATCTATGTTATTTTAAGTTATGCAAAATTAACAAGAAGATTAAGGCAATTATCTAAATAAATCAACCAAAGTTCTGAAACGTTGGCATATAATGAATAAATAAAAAAAGGTATTTTAGACCAAAATAGCAGGTGAAACTTGAATTTCTTATTTTAGATTTAAATTTTGGCAGGGAATTGGTATAGATGACATAATAATCTCCCAAAGATTTTCATATTTTAATCACTGTTCTTATGAGGTTGCATTTGGAATTGAGATTACTGATTAGATGACTCTTACAAGGTAATTTTTATGACTCTTCAGTAAGACTATCCTGAGTCAATAACAATGAATTTTATTCATAAAAGAAAAAAAAATGAGTTCTCGAGTAACACAACGTGGCAAAATCTCTATGGTTATTTGTCCTCTGTTGTCCTGGAATACTGAGGAGGCATCTTGATATAAGGAATTAGGCTGATTCTAGAGACTGTAACACTCAAGGTACAGATAATTTTTGGAATAGCACCACCATCCTGATTCTAATTTATGGTCCAAACCATACTTCTAATTTAAGAATTGTAAAACAATAAATCTGCATCATTTTACACCATACATTCTGTGATGATTTATCATAACTCTAATGAGAAACCAGCACAAATATATTTCATAAGTTTGTTACTAGTAGTTCCTGGTTAACTTACTGGTATTGGTACACTCAGTACCTTAGACTGCCAGGTACAGTATTCAAATGGTGCATGTAACTGGTTACAAAATATAACTTTTATGCTAAATAAATTAACAACAAAAGCTTGAGTCTTGTTTTACTGTTCCACTGTTGTGAAAAGACACCATGCCCAAGATAGCTTTGAAAAAAATAGCATTTAATTGGGGGCTTGGTGACAATTTCAGAGGGTTTGTCCATGACCATCATAGTAGGGAACAAGGGACTAAGCAGGCAAGCATAGCTCTGTAACAGTAGTTGAAAATGTATTTCTCCTCCCCAAGCAACAGAAAGAGAAAGAGATGGATAGAGAGAGAGACAGAGAGAGAGAGACAGAGAGAGAGAGAGACAGAGAGACAGAGAGACAGAGAGAGTGAGACAGAGACAGAGACAGAGAGAGACAGAGAGAGAGAGAGAGAGAGAGAGAGAGAGAGAGAGAGAGAGAGAGAGAGAGAGAGAGAGAGAGAATGAGAATGAATCAACCTGGTGTAATCTTTTTTACCTTAAACTCCACTGCTAGTGACACACCTCGTCACAGCCTAGTCTTTCCCAAAACAGTTCCACCAACTAGGAACCAAGCACTTAAACATATGAACCTGCGAGGAATAGTCTCATCCACAGTGCCACAAGTTCATATTTTCTAAGCCCCTGTACATATAAGTAATATTCATGACTTTTGAAGGACATTAAACTCTTCAATCCATTTTGAGTTGTTTTAATTTAACTAAACTAATAAAAATAAGAAAATGTTAAATCACACTGATAGAAAAAATTGTAAACTCAAAGAAGCTTTTTGTACAGATTAACTAGGATGTATCAGTGTATGAGAAAGAAATTTTAACATGCATATGTTTTATGTAAGTAATGGAGGACCCATTGCATTCCCACTTATGAGCGTAGACACAAAAGTAAATCAGAATGTTAGGTAACTAAAGTCTGCATTGCATTGAAAAGACAGATAACCATGATTAATTCGAGTTAATAAATCAATATAAAGGGAGCTCAATATTTCATGTTTTTTGATTGCTTAGAAAATTAAATGAGAATCTTTTGTGGCTATTTCAAATATCATAAAACGTATCTTTATAAGACTAGAGCTTTCAAGTTGAAATACAATAAAGACATATATGATCATTTCTACTCAACACACTTTCAGAAATCTTGCATGAGCCTCTTTATAAAGGAAATGAATAAAATTATTAGGGTGCGCTAGACAGCTCAGTGGATAAAATGTTTGCTGTACTGGTATGAGGATCTGATTTTTGATCCCTAGAACTCCATGTCAAATGTTGAACATAGTTGTGTATGGCTGTAATATTAGCATTGGAGAGACAGAGACAGGCGGATCCATTTAGCCATATAGTCTAGATGGTGCATGTCAGTTCCCATGAGAGACCCTGTGTTGAAAAATTAAGCTGGTGAAGCCAGAATGCTCACCCTGACACCAAACCCTCCCATCACCTGTGACTTCAGAGGAACTTTGAAACCCAGGCTGAGACTGCACAGAGAAGAACAAGAGGTGAGTGATCACCCACACAGCAGTGCACCCTACTCTCTAGGCCCTTGGTACAGGGGCAAACACCAGGCCCCTCTCCCAACTGCCTCAGTTTCTCTAGTCAGCCAGCAGGCAAGCTTACTGCATGTAAGCAGCTCCAACACCCCCACCATCAATCAGACCTTGTAAGCCACAAGTACCCCTCTGCTCCCAAACCCTTCTATCCCCTGCAACTGTAGAGGAATTCTGAATCACAGCCTGCAACTGCACAGAGAGGAACAAAAGGGGAACTCAGAAGCCCAGGTTTCGACTGACAAAGATCAAGAGAGGAACTATAAAGCACAGGCTGTGGATGAAGAAAGCAGACCAAGAGTGTGGACCAAGAGAGTGGACCAAGAGAGACCTCCCTGAGACACGAACAGCAACAGAACAGAGCAGACCAAGAAGAACTTCCAAAGACACAGATAGCAACTGCAAGGACTGGATCAAGAGGCAACAACACTGGCATCACCAGTGATTTAAGCACACACCAAACCCCACACACTAGTAGTAAGAGACTTAACGAATCCACTCTCCCCAACCAGACAGAAACTTAACAGAGAAATAAGAAAACTAACAGACGTCATGACTCAAATGGACAATAAACATCTATAGAACTTTTCACCCAAACACAAAAAACATGTATGTTTATCTCAGCATGCCATGGCAACTTCTCTAAAATTGACCACATAGTCAGCAACAAAGTAAACCGCAACAGCCACAAAAAAAAAAAAAAAAAAAAAATTGAAATAACCCCTGTATCTTGTCGGATCCCCATGGTTGAAAGTAAGAAATAAACAACAACACTAATTGCAGAAAGCCTTCAAACTGATGGAAATTGAATAGTGGTCAAATGGATCATCCCTGGGTCAAGGAAGAAATAAAGAAAGAAACTAAAGACTTCACAGAATTCAAAACAATGAAGGCACAGCATACCCAATTCTATGAGACACTATGAAAGCACTGCTAAGAGGAAAATTCATAGCACTAAGTGCCTACATAAAGAAAGTGGAGAAATCTCACACTAGTGACTTAACAGCAAACCTGAAAACTCAGAGCAAAAAGAAACAGACTCACCCAGGAGGAGTTGATGAGAGGAAATAATCAAATTGAGGGCTGAAATTCAGAGCAAAAAGAAACAGACTCACCCAGGAGGAGTTGATGAGAGGAAATAATCAAATTGAGGGCTGAAATCAATAAAATAGAAACAAACAACAATGATACAGAGGCTTCCCCAGTACTGTACATCACTGAAGGAAAGCAGGATGGATAGGAACTCAAACAGGGTAGGAACCTGTAGGCATGAGCTGATGCAGATGCACGGAGAGGGGCAACATACTGGCTTGTTTCCTTGGCTTTACTCAACCTGGTTTCTTATAGAACTTAGGTCCATGAAACCAGAGAGGTCACCAACCACCATGGCCTGGGCCCTCCCCTGTCAGTCACTAATTAGGAAAATGCCCTACAACTGGATCTTTGGGAGGCATTTTCTCAATTGAGTTTCCCTCCTTTCAGATGACTCTAGCTTGAGTTAAATTTAAAGAAAACTAGCCAGGACACTGTCCCAGAGAACCCGAGTTTGGTTCCCAGCACCCCTGTTATGTAGCTCACAACCACTTGTAACTCTAGTTTCAGAAGAACTGAATTTTCTGACCTCCGCAGGCACCATCACATACAGCAGCATTCCACATACAGAGTCACATACTTAAAAAATAAAATAAAAACAAAGTATGGAATTACATTTTCTAAAAGAATATAAGAATTTCTATTATTGTGTTCAAATAATTTCTAACAGCTATTGCAAAATGCTTAAGTCATCCAAAATCCTTAATTTGAGCACATGAAATAAGGTGAATTAAACTGGATATGGTGACACATACCCAGAATGTCAGCATATAGGAGCTTGAGGCAAGTTTGAGGTCAGCCTGGATCAGATAATGCTTTGCTTCAATTTGCCTTAACTAATTAATGGGTAAATAGGATAGGGAAATCTCTGGTGAAACAAATATGACTTTTTCAAGTGATATGGGTTTACAGGGCCCCGAGATTACAATTCCTAATCCAATATTCATAAGTAAGGACAATTTCAAAATATAAAATCACCCAATGTTGTAAAATTGAAACAAAACTTGGCATCAGTTTGCTTCAGCCTTCTGTGAGCCAAGAGTCTAGGTGTATGCCACCACATCTAGCCTCTGCCAATATTGTCAATGCACAGATGTGTAAACACTTTGCAGGTGTGTCCAATTCTCACTGCCTTAATTCATACTCTGGAATCTCTGGAGATATTATTATTGCCCCAATTTTGCATGTGAGAAAGGTTAAAAGGAGTCAAATGACCTAACAAAGATGGCACAATTGGAATTGCGTTTCCTATATTTAGATACCAAGTTATATCAGCTGAGATCTAAATGTTCCCATTGATTTCCAGGGACCGACTGTCTCACTCCAAGTCGACATTGACCTGGACCAACTGGTGTTTCTTAGTGACAGAGGAGAGAGAGAAAGAGAGAGAGAGAGAGAGAGAGAGAGAGAGAGAGAGAGAGAGAGAGAGAGAGAGAGAGAGAGAGAGAGGATCAGGAGATCAGAAGATAAAGACAAAAAAGAGCAAAAAAGAGAGAAGATAAAGAAGTTTGGAATTGGGAAGTCTTGTACAAGGTATATCTTATGCCTAGAAAATTTATTAATTAGTAAGGCCTTTTATATGCTACTTCTTTGGAGAAATGAGTCAGTGTAAGCAGCATCTATCACACAGTGGAACAAAGTCAGCAGGAAACTAATAAAGCAATGTTCCGTAAATGGGATGCAAGGTGTCTCAAGAGCACTACAGACTGAGCACACAATGGTCTTGGAACTTGTAACTCTAGTCACTTCAGTCAAATTTCCAGAAAAGAAACATTAACTCCTACAAGATCCAAGCTTCAGTCCCAAACTGCCCTTGCCAAATCAGCTCCTGAGCAAGGACACAAACTTATGCTCCTTTTGTCCTTTTATCAGGGCCTCATAAATTGGTCTGTTTCCCAACAGGACACCATTTAAGAATTAAGCTGTAAACAATGAGTAATCCAAAAACAATTACTCTAAAACACATTTAAGTTGTACACAAAAACTTTTATGTTATTGATAACACCAATTCACAAAATCAAATTTGCTATATTGCAGAAAGCTAAAATATTTGGTTTATTAATTTAGAGTGGTGTTTATAGACCCTCCTCATATACATGGACCTTTGAAAGTTCATGGGTATTCTCAACACAATGGGGAACACTGCAACTCCACATTGCCATTTTCACTTAAATTGCAACAGGTCAAGAATACATGCAATATATTTACTATACTTCAGTCTGAGATTTTCATATCAAGGTGGGACTATCCTTTAAAACATGTTGCAATAAGATATAACGATCACATTTCAAACAATGATGTTCACATTTGTCATTTCAAATCAGATTTTCTATAGTTCCAAGAAAACAATATAGATGCTATTAATCTAGCCTGCTTTTGTTGTGACATGTCTTTATATCTTTTATGTCTATGAATAGAAATAGATTCTCTATTCAATTTCGACACACACATTGTTTCAGGGAAACATGAATGTCAATCACTTTTATTTTAAACCCCAGCCTACCTTTAATGCTCCATCTCCTGGCTGAGCTTCAGATTTGTTATAAATACTGATGACTCAAAAAATAAAGGCCATATGAGTGTTTGATGTATATTTCAGCCTCCACAACCCATCCCTAAACCCCACAAGAAGAAAGGACATGGAAATTCCATGCATCTGTCTGAAAGAGAATTCTCAAAACATTTGAAATTCTGTACACAGCTGTACATAGAAGAAAATCTAGCATCCAAATTGTTGGGACTAATGAGTCCTGGCCTTCAGCTGCTCTTCCCTGTCTAGATCTGTGCTTTACCTAGAGGATCAGAGGACAGGATTTTCACCTGTTGATCATTGACTGCAGGGTATTTAAGCCTCCATGGTGCTATTAAAGAGGGGCTTTTGGTACCAGCGATTGAAGGTCCGTGTGTTGGTCTGTCTCTGCGTGTGTTTCCTCAACCCCAGTCCCTTGCCCAAAGCTTGCAAACTGGGTTCTAGCTTATTAGAGCACAGACAGGAGGCGAGGTGCGAGGCACAAATTTGAAGACAGGCCCAGATTTCTGCTCTTTTCTATAGTCAACTGTTTTGTTATTTTTCTACCAAGACAAGACATGCCCATTTCATCTGCTCAGTTTCCATTTCATCTGCTAACTTTCCTTTCATGTGAAAGGAAAAGATATAAAAATTGGGGGCCCTGTGATAAATCTGCAAGCCTGCAATCATCCAATCATCACTCTCTATCTTGTGAAGAGACTGAGATGTCCCTGTTCTTTCCAGTCCCAACTTTTTTTTTTTTTTGGTTTTTCGAGACAGGGTTTCTCTGTAGCTTTTTTAAAGCCTGTCCTGGAACTAGCTCTTGTAGACCAGGCTGGCCTCGAACTCACAGAGATCCGCCTGCCTCTGCCTCCCGAGTGCTGGGATTAAAGGCGTCCGCCACCACCGCCCGGCTCCAACTTTCTTTTTATACTGAGGTTGCTGCCATTTTTCTCTGTATCCTATTCTGGAAGACCTTGGACCTGGATCTACCTGTACTTCCTCCAGGATCAGCTTTCACTCTGTATTGTACATTTTCTACTACGTAAGAACAAAGCACCCTGTGAGGCTTGATCATCTCAGCTAGCAGTCTTGAAACTTTTCTGGATGTAGAACTTAGACATCTGGGCCATCCACTCTTACCAGAGATTTCTCAGGTGAACTTCCTTGATCAAACCTGATATTTTTTAACCCGGAAGAATTTAAATCAAAAGATATGTTACTTTGGAGAAGAATTACAGGCTAATTTAAGGTGTAAGAAAGAGTCAATAAGAAGCCTGAGCTACTAGGACAGCCAGTCTATAATTAAAAAAATGAAAAGAACAAAGCAAATACCTTGACTTCAAAGCACCTAACAAAACAAGTTTCTCCTGATTCTGTATCATTATGGCTTCTTTTTGTTGTTTTTGTTCCTTCAATTAGAAAAGTCTGGAAAATGTTGATTAACATTATAGCATACAGGATCCACTTTTGTAATTCCAAAACTTGTCTTTCATCTAAACTAATGAAACCTTTCTTGTCTGTGTGCCCAGGAGCCTCAGTTATCCTACCTCTCATGGCCACTTCTGTGTTCATCCCACCTTAGCCCTTCCACAGGCTTTGCCACTCCTGATAACTCCGTTTCCTGTTTGTCCTGTTTTTCTTCTGTCTCACAGCTATGCTTCTTCTTCTGACCTCAGCATCTCTAGGGTAAATCGTAATATTTAGGTGTTCAGTGCCTTCTACTTGATTTATATTTGTTTCTCGGGTTTCTTCTGATTGTCAACTCAATTGTATTTAGATAAACCAAGGAGATAAGTATGGCGTTCTTCTAGATGTGTCTTATGTGCATTTGCAGAGATGATTGTCACTGGGGACAACTGAAAGGGGTAGATGGGCCCAGACAGAACAAATGTAAATAAGGAGTAAGCCCAGCATCAGGTGTGCTTTGTCTGCTCTTTGCTTCCTGAGCATCATGAGTGAGCCATTTTGCTCCCCACCATGCACAACCAAAAAATGATGAAATCAAGTGGTCAGGGTCTTAAAGTTCTGAAACATAAACCAAAATAAACCCTTCATCCCTCACTTTCTTCAGAACTGATCACACCCACACAACTAACATGGGCATTTCTCACCCTGATCTATCTACCAAGCTCAAACTTCTATTCCAAAAGGATTAATGGTCTGTCTGGGAAGATGGTTTAGTCCAGGATATGCTTGCCACAAATTATGAGGACCTGACTTTGGTTCCTAGTACCATGGAGAGAAAACGGTTATTGGTGGCAAGTGTTTAGAATTCCAGAGTTTGGGAGGTGGAGACAGGAGGATACCTGGCATAGGCCAGTCATTCTAGACCTGCTTAACAAGGGCAGGGAAAGCTTTTATCTAAAAAAATAAAATGAATATCACCCCCGGAGGTATGATACTGAAATTCATTTTCAAGATTCCCCAAACAGGCACCCTCATGTTCATATGTGCACTAGCACACACACACACACACACACACACACACACACAAACACACACACACACAAACACACACACACACACAAATACACACACACATACATACACACACAAGAATGTATGATGTATCTTTATAGCTCTACCTAAAGATATAAAAATATCACCTTCATTTTAGTCAATTTCTATGTCTTTTCTCCCACATTAGTCAGACTAATGTTTTAAAACATAAAATAAAATTCTATACTTCCAATGCTAAAATTTAATACCTTAGCATTATATTTAGAATAAAATACAGGCTTATTTTCATTTAATAAAGCAGCTATGGCTCTCAGCTACTTTCCCTATGTTTAGTTTCTGAGCAACCAATCAAGTGATTGCATGTACACCAATTAATGCCTATTTCAGAATGGTGTTTTGAGGTAGCTTATTATAGTTGAATACAGGAAGAAGCAGGGGTGATTATGTGATGCTAAGTTAAGCTGTTGGAGTTTTGTGAATTATTAGAGCATCAGATCACATGGGGCATGACCAACATAATTATTTAAAAGATAACACTGAAAAATAAAGTAAGGAGAGCATTTTATTTCTTGAGATACATTCCATTTAGGCATCAAACAGGTAAA
Organism: Arvicola amphibius; assembly: GCF_903992535.2. Taxonomy (NCBI): domain Eukaryota; kingdom Metazoa; phylum Chordata; class Mammalia; order Rodentia; family Cricetidae; genus Arvicola; species Arvicola amphibius. Next base: position 53,596,135 of record NC_052052.2, on the reverse strand, counting down.
TCTACTCTGATGACTTCATCTACCTGCTGTAGGTATTGAATTGTTTCTTTAAAATTAAGTAAAAAATGTAAATGTAGTATGCATATGTCTTAGTTGAATTACTATTGCTCTGATAAAAAACCATGACCAAAACTAACTTGGGGGGAAAAGCTTCATTTTACTGGCAGTTCAATATAACAATTCATCATCGAAAACAGTGAGGGTAGAACCAAAGCAGCACAGTAACTTGAAGGCAGTGAAGGCAAGAACAGAAACACAGGCATGGAAAAGTGCTGCATACTGACTTGCTCCTCGTGGCTTGCTTAGCCTGTTTCATTATAGAACCCAGGACCCACCAGCCTAGGGATGGCACCACCCACAACAAGCTGGGCCCTCTCTTATCAACCACTGACTAAGAAAATCTCCTTCAGCCTGATCTTTTGGAAGTGTTTTCTTAATTGAGGCTAGCTTCTGAAATAAAACTATCTGGCACAGCATACCAAGATAATTTCATAAGTTAAGGGCACATGTGTAAGGTCAGAGAAGAGACTTTGCAACCAGGATCTATGTTGAAGAGGAAAATCTGAGATAGCAAAATCAAATGTTGATGACTTTTTGCTTCTCTTTTCTTTCTGTTACCCTAATTTTTCATATCAGGCTTAACTTCTGAATTTAAAAGCTGATAAGAAAGATTTCCTGGTTCTTCTGTTCAGAGACAGTAATTTATCTTCATGCTTAAAATATGTGGGTCAAAGGATGGTGTTGGTAAAAGCAAGGGATCAGATGTAGGCACATGTACATAAAAATGAAATATTGATTTCTTATGGAATGCAGCTAGGATTTCTCTTTTGACCCAGAGACAGAATAACCAACTGTACTTAATGTTAATTTAGAACACAGAAGTGTTAACCCATAGGATTGATGAGAAACAAGATGAGATGAATTACATTTAGGTAGTTAATTGACTACCTAAAACCCATATTGTGAAAAGGATGACTAAATCTAAAGGCAACATTATTTAATATAATTTTTATTAAAATTTATTTGTCATTGTTAAAGGAATATGTTCCTTATTACTTTACTACTTTAAAATTGCTGGTTCTGACTCAAAATGACCAAAGCAATTCATTTAAGACACTAGTCAAAAGAGATTAAATAATACCCTAAGAATTATTATATATTATGAAGTCTAAGGATATGCTCTTGCCCCTGTATTTGTGGAACACTCACTGAAGAAAATGAAATGTAATTACTTATCACTCCATAAACTTTGAGTATCTTGGCATTTCTATTGAACAAAGTTTACACAAACTATTTTCCTTATCACTTTTTGTGCCCCTAAAAAAGTAAATCTTGTGCTGAAGCGTATTTGCTCTGTTGGTTCACATGGATACTGATGGAGCATAAACTTCTATATTGATGTATTTTCTTCATTACATGCATAGAGACAGACAGTTGTGTTACTCTTACTTAATCCTAGCATGACGGAGATTGGACCTCAATGAACATAAATGATGAGTGGATGAGAGTTCAATTCTACTTCTTCCAGTAAAAAAAAAACAAACACAGAATTATTAACATTAAATACATGATGAGTATATGGTTTGTCAGATAGTTTCACTAAGAGCTAGTTAAAAACTGAAATACAATTTTCACGACTTGGAAATCTTACATAAAATTCTAAGTTTGCAATCCTGCTCAATTCATAGTTAGAACTTAAACCCAAGGTGGCAGCATAAAGCGATAGGAACACTGGTAGGCAATTAGGCCACAACCACTGCCTTCCTATGAATGGAGAAGCTTCATCATTGCAGAAGCTTCAGAGAGATGCTTGATCTTTCCTTGCTATTGCTTGTATCCTATGAGAACAGAGTATTGGTTCCACTTTTTTGTTAAATATATTTGTAGATGAAGTATTATCCATGAAGCAACCCCCCAGTCACACCGAATCAGTTGCTATCTTGATCTTGGCATTTATCACCACTTACCATCAGCTATAAGAGTATAAATGCTAAATTCTGTTGTTTTTAATTCATCTAGTCTGTGGCACTTTATTATAGAAGCAGGAGTTACATCAAACATACGTGTGTGTGTGTGTGTGTGTGTGTGTGTGTGTGTGTGTGTGTGTGTGTTAAAATACTGAAGAAGAGACTGGAAAGATGACTTAAGCGTTAAGAGCACTTGTTGCTCTTGAAAAGGAATCGAGTTCAAATTGCCAGCTCTCTCATGTGGTTCACAGCTATCTGTAACTCCATTACCAGGGGATTCACTTCCGCAAGAATAAAGTACACACATAATGTACAAACATGCTAGCAAACAAAACGTGAATGTGCAAAATAAAATGAATAAATCTAATTTTTAACAAGAAATAAAATTTAGAAGAATTTATTACTTTCTATTTCTAAATTATATTCCAAATTTTGGGTTAGATTTTTTTTTTTTTTTGGAAGGGCAGACGTGTAAGATTGTACTGAAAGATGCAATGGAAGAATAACAATCCAGGCACTTGGCTGTGAGTCGTGTTTTCAGCCTTGCTGGTTGCCGTGTTTAAAACCCTCTCCTCCCATTTTATTTTCTTAATTTGTACAACTTTTCATGGTCAATTATTAATTTTAGAGACAAGGCAAAGTGAAGAGTCTCAAGCTCAACTCTAAATGGAAACAGATTACTTTTCTCTTCTTCCTAAAAGGTATGTCGAAGGCAAAGTGATGAGTTTTCCTAGAGATGTATCTAATTGTTTGGCAATAATTTCTGGTCCTTCAAAAATAGGACTAATTATCATGATGAAGGCAGGGAAGCTTGGGTGCTAATTTGTAATTTTTAGCAGCTTTTTACTTGCAGCATTTTAGATTTGTTGCAGCAGGAGGTAAAGTACAAAATCATGTTTATTTGAAGATAAATCTTTAAAATGCTGTATTATGGAATCACTGAAGTAGAGTTCAAAAGAAGTGAATATATCAGTTTTTATGATGTAGACTTTCTGTGCATTTTACATAATGATAATTTGAAACATTTTTAAAATCCTCTCCTAAGTGTTCTTATGCATTAACTAAATATTCACTTCAGGTATTTTAAAGCTATACTGGTCAATAGAGTAGACACTGGGTAAATGTGGCTATTGAGTTTGGTAAATACAGCTAGTCTGAACTGAGAACTGCTAAAGTGGAAAAATTACTAGATTTAATAACTATTCAGGATAAATGAAATATAATATTAATAATTTTGTTTTAACTACATTTTATAATTATAACCTTTGGATTTATTTTATATATAATACAGTAATGGAACTACATCTTTACAATCTCACTGTGGCTATAAGAATATTCAAAAGTATCCATGTAATTGTTCTGAATTTTACTGAACTGTATATTCTAGTAAGGAAAGAATGATGTAGAATTATTTATCTCTGTATACTATATACTATTTTTAAATTAATAGTACCTTAGATTCAGTGACTTAAAATAATTTTGCCCACATTAGGTATGCACCAATTTTTTATCCATATATAACATGAGTTCTATGTTGTCAATGACCTGTAAGCCACTCAAATTTATATGCTAAAACTTTATGCATTAATCTTACTTACAAAAGAATTTTTCAAATACTACAATAAATAAAATTAAATGCTAAAATGAACCAAATAAAATCAGAACAAGGTAGAGCAAGAATAGACATCATCCTGAAATAAAAATAAAATGATTCCAGCCGTCAATTAGTCATGTTGGTTCTTCGAATGAGAAATATGAAATGTCCTTCATACATTTATGTCTTTCAATATTTGGTCCTGGCACTGACACTGGTTAGGAAGGTGATGGGGCTTTCAGGAGGTGGAGATTTGGTGAATAAAGAACATCACTAGCAGGTTTTGCTAATTTATAGCCTTACCCTCTTTCCAATTACATGAACTCCCTCAGCTTCCTGCTTCTATTCCTGCTTCCTAATAACATGGCATCCTACCTTATGGGTTCTAGCCATCTGACACTGTAACTTCTTCCTTACGTTGCTTTTAACCATGGAATTTTATCACAGCAACAAAGAGTAACTAATACTGTCATTTAGCAAAACTCTCTTATAATGGAAAAAAGATATAATTGTAACCCTTACCTTGTGGTAGATTAAGGCACACACTTGCAATCACTCATGTTCATGGTCTCCAGAATCTTAGAAGCAAACTAGTACATTAATACGTCTATCATATTCCGTTGGTCAAAGAAAGTAAAAAGTAAGAAAATCTATTCCACCCTTTAATGGGTAATATTGTACAGTTACAAAAACACAGATATGGGAATGAATGAATAATTGTGCTGGTTTTGTCTTGTTGATGTTGTTGCTGTTTGAACTTTACTTTCACACCCAGGACCTTTAAAATGCCAAATGAGTGCTCTTCCACTGAGTTCCATCTGGTTTCTTGTTGTTGTTTTCAATTCTAACTTTTTTCCACCTTGCCTAACTTGTTTATTTTTAAGAGATAAGTTTTAAAGCAAATACATGCTCCAAAGAAAATTACAAATTTTTGATTTTACCTTCTATTTTTAAGTCTTTCAATTTCTTCATCTCTTCAGTTGGTTTTAGTTTGGTATTTCCATGTAAGCCCTTCTCCAATTCATTAGCTGTCCTTTATCTGTTGTAATTTCATGCTTTTTTGATGATTATATAATCTATACCTACTGTCTTATTTTAGGCTCTGCATTAAGAGAAAATTAACTTAGAAACACATGCTTCTGGAACAATTGTTTGTCTGGACCCCATTTCCGTTGGTCTTTTTTCTCCCTGGAATTTCTAGCTTCAGCTTTTCCCTCCTTTTCTGTAGTTATCTGCTACCTGTATGACATTACAACTATGTTTGAACAAAACTCCTGTCTCTGTTTCCTGAAGATCAGAGTTAATCTATCGAAGTTTTTTGATATATCTTTTTTCTTTTCTTTTTATACATTTCAAGTGAAAGCCCAGGACATGTTTTTATCTATCAAGCATAAGAGGACTACAAAATTAACTTGAAAATCCCAAAGGCTATATTACTAAATCTATGTGCTTCATAACACCTTCTGAGAGGGATTAAAGCACTTTTATGCTTTTAATAAGACACATCAGTAATACTAATAATTCTCAGGCTTGAAAATATCTGACTGTGAAGTTGATTATGTACTCAAGCAGAAAGCTATAATCAAAAACCTTTCTGAACCCACTCTTTTTCACATTTTTTTATATTTTTGGTGCACATATTGAATTTCTTCAAAAATACAAGATAATTGCATTAACTAGGAAGGAATTTTTGTATTTTTTGCTAAACCAATATCTTTCTCGATAAAATTAATTCTTGCAAATTATTACTTTGAAATTCAGGTTATGGCAAAATAAAATATTCAGTGCTTCATGGCTAGATACCAAGGCTTTGTCTCCTGTGTCCATTCTCCCTTCCGCACATCTGAACGCATATTTATTATAATACTGATCTCTCTTGCTTTGTGTGTTCAAAAACAAGTTTGATCTTTGGTTAGATTTTAGATGAGAAGCATGCAGTTTTCTCTGGGCTTCCCAAGTTGTCTCCTCATACATTGGGACTTTTAGAGTCAAATAATGGACTCTGGTAACCCGAAGATGCTCAGCATGGCCACTATCCTTCCATAGGCTAGTGAAACAAATCAGTTGTTACACTTCCTCCTTTCTGTGATAAGATTACTATGCAAAGATTCTATCCTGTCTTGAAGTCTCCTCAGCCAAGTAACTTAGTAACTCCCTTTACATTCAACCTTACCCAGGACATGGGAAGAAGGCAGCTAGAATCTGTACCAAGGTATAGAAAAACGGTCTGTTATATCCTGAAGTAGCTATGTTCCTGACAATTTTTATCCTCTGTGATACTAAATAAGATATGCCTTTACTGACCACATTTCTCTTGTCTCTCTTTTCTTCTGAACTCTTTCCACAAATTCCTGTTAGAGTCAGCTTGCAGCATCCCAAGGCTTTGGCCCACAAGTTCAAACTTTTGCACATCCTCCAGAAAATCATTAACAAAAACCCAAGCACAACCCAGTTAGATTTATTACAGACAGTTCCACTTTCTGTACCAACTATGTTTCTCCCAGTTACCATAAGAACATGTCTGACATGGTCTACTTGAAGAAGGAAGGATTTATTCTGACTTCTGGTTTGAGGTTGCAGTCCATCATTGTAGGCAAAACACAGAAGCAGAAGCTAGATAATAGGCCACGTGGTGTCTGCACACCAGAAGCAGAGACCAATGACCACACAAGGTCTGCTTGCTTTCTCCTTTCATTTAGTCCAGGCCATTAGCTCATTGTGTGCCCACTCATAGGATGGGTCTCTCCTCCTCAGTTAAAAGAACATTTATGGCTTCCCCATAGGTGTGGTTCCATGGTGACTCAATCCCACCAAAAATAAAATCAAAATTTACCGTCATAATAGCAATTAATTTTGTGCTAAAAGACAAGAAACATAAAGTAATTATCCTCTAGAAATAACTTTCTTACTTTTATATTGTTCTTTTAAAACTACAAGGAAGCCATAAAGTCAAGTTGGCACACATTTTTAACTCCGGTTCTCAGAAGGCAGTGGCAGGTAAGTCTTTCTTAGTACAGTGAGAGATAGGTCTACAGAGCAAGTTCCTGGCCAGCCAGAGCTACAAAGAAAATTTGTCACAAAATGAAACAAATATAAATCATACAAAGCATGTGTAGTTATAACACCTAACTTGTCTCATAACAATTTCTGGTATTTTGTGAATACATTGTTATGAAATTTTGATATATATATCATATATATATATGAAGTTGGGTCCTGAACATTAAAAAGGGGGGTTTTGACTCCTAATCTCCATGATCTACAAAGCATCTGGGCACATACCAAATTTAATTTTTTTTATCTGATCTCCCACGTACCTGTCTACTTTGCTGTGAGAATCATGACTATGCAATGTAATCCTCAGTTCAACCTGTGAAATTAAGTAAGTTTGCCTTTATCCATATTTACCATACAAGAAATCAAGCTGGGCAGTGGTGGCACACGTCTTTAATCCCAGCAATCGGGAGGCAGAGGTAGGCAGATCTCTGTGAGTTTGGGGCCAGTCTGGTCTACAAGAGCTAGTTAAAGAAAAGTTCGAGTTAAAGAAACCTTAACTTGAAAAATAAAAAACGAAAGATATCAAATCAAATGTTTTCAAAATATGCTATTCCAAAATAACGAAGAAATTACTTTTTGCATATGGCATTTCTGAGGTTATAAGTTATAGGACTTAATAAGCATTTAGATACAAAGATTAAGAAAACAATGTAAGAATGCCCCTGAAATCCATTCCGTTTTCTTCAGTCATTGGGCAAATGCTGGCTGTCAAGGTCATGAAATACAAGAGATAAGGAACAAAACCTTCATTCTATCAGTATTCATCTGAAAAAATTTCCCTTGTAGTGTTGTATGTTTGATTTCTCCCTAATTCAAAGGACTTACAGGGGTACCTTCGACGGTTATTGTTTTCTCTGTCTCCTTTGTTTATTGTTTGCCCTTTTCAGCCCTGAGATGCTTTTCCTTTCTGATTTAGGGGAGCTCAATGTATTGAGCTATTGGCTTTCATCCTCTTTTAGTTAGTTCGTGCTACTCACTTCATGCTAACTTTTCAGAGAAGAATTTCCTGCTAAAGTCAGTAACTTCTTTTCAGGGGTGACTTTTTTTCAGGAATATTTTACTGCTCTAAATCATAAATAAACACTCCGAAATTGTATTCTAGGACTGTACGAAGACTGCATTTCAAATTTGAGTATTTAATCTACCAGAAAAAAAAATAATTACGTATGTTATATAATGTAAAGGGCAAGAATAATTTTATCATTTCTCATATCGAAAATATAAATGATTGAGTGAAACACCTATATCATTGAGGTGCTCATTTAACAATCCATTCTTCATCTACTTAAGGAAAATTCTGAACTCCAACTGGATTGAGCAGTAAGAAATTGAACTTACCCAGGACTCCAACGTCCAAAGTAAGATTTCTTTCATCAAAATGCAATTGTATCTGCCATAATTTTAGAAAAAAAAAATTATGTATGTGTTGGTATACTTGTGTGTGCATATACACACCCATATGTGAAAGTTAAGATCACAGCAAGACATGCTCTACTCTACTCTTTTGATGCAGTCCTCTCACTAAACCCACATCTTTTTATCATTGAGTGAGCTGACTGTCCAGCAATGCCCAGCAATCAATTCTTTTGTCTCCATCCCTTGGAGTTAAAAGAACATCAGAAGACCTTAGCTTTTACTTGGGTGCTGTGGACCCAACTCAAGTGCTCATGGTTTTACACCATGCACTCTTCCCCACTGAATCATCTCCCCGGCTTTTCATGAGATTGTTTCCCCTCTCCAGTCCTTTCATTCTTCTGAGCACAAGACATCTTCCTACAACAATGGGACATTATGTTTATTTCTATATTTAGAAAAAGTGCAAGGAATACCTTCCAGCCCCACATCAAGGTCTATATTTCTCTACCTGGGACATATCTATCAAGCAGATAAACTTTCAAAGGTCTTCTCTACTCCCACAATAATCTACTCTTTTATCTCCCAACTTCCCACATAGAATCTTTACCAAAACTTGAACTAGCACAAATAACAAATACTGTCTAAACTATTTCGCCACTTGAGTGAAAAATTATAACAAAAAGATTCATTTCATTTTCAAATCCTGTTCAATACTTTAAAATTTTTAAATTCAATTTTATTTGAGCAGTCCATACATAATAACTCTATTACATCATTTGCACAGCCCCTTCTCCCTACTCTAGTTTTCATGCCTCCGCTCCTCAAATTCTTCACCTATTCTTCTTTAATTATTATTACACTTATACACACATTTGTACATACAGTAATACATATATAAATATAGCTGGTAGGGTTCATTTTGTATTTCTATTATTTGTATGAGTTTATGGATGACTACCTGGGGTTGGGTAACCTATTGAGAGACTAATTCCCAAAGAAGATTGATTGTCCCTCCTTGAGCACTTGTTAATGACCCTAAAATCTTCCAGATCCCATTTTTCCAATATTCCTTGAGTATTAGGTATGGGGTTGTGTTGTAGATGTATAAATTGGATTAGGAAACTCAGTCAGTTTTAAGCATTTTGACCAATTATGGATATTTACATTAGCCTCTGTCTGTTCAAACTGTTACTGTGAGCCTTGTCAGCTTGGTTGCTCACCTTCCTGGACTTAGGGGGAGTTGGGAGGACCTTGAACTTAACATAGTGAAGGGAACCCTGATGGCTCTTTGACCTGGAGAGGGAGGGAGTGGGGGTATGGGTGGAAGGGAGGGGAGGGAAGGGGGAGGAGGAGGGGAGGAGATGGAAATCTTTAATAAAAAAATGAGGAAAAAATAAAAAAATAAACAAGAAAAAAACTGTTATTTTGGTGAGAGATGTGAGCAATACCTATCTGTGTGTATAATAGTAGACATTTATAATTCAGTTAGAATGTTTACTAATTTAGGACAGTGGCAATAGTAGGTTCTCTTCTAAGGTTCATAAATTCACAAGTCAGAGGTACTTGGCTTGGTTTATATACATGGTTTTCTCTCTTGAGTAATACTTTGGTAGTACAGCTATTGGTTTCTCCAAACTATAAGTCTCACTATTGCACATTTGGGGATATCTTGCTATGCTGACCATTGCTCTAGTTGTCAGGCTTCAGAGCTGGGTTAAACTGTTGCTTACTTTTCTCCTTTAATAGCTTGCCTAACACCTTCAGATGTTATATGAGCTAGTCTACATTAAAAGGCTTCCATGTCAGTCCTCTAGATTGATTCTGATTTTTTAAGTCCCGTGAAGTGTGTGATGTCTTCAGCAATAGGGTCTTACCTTCAACTTCCAGGAAGCAACCCAAGGCAATGGCAATAGCTTATGCTGTTTAGGGAATCTCTTCTACCCCCTTGATCTACAACTAGAGAGTAGATTTCTCATGCCTGGCACTGCATGATATAGATAGTCTATATCTCTTGGCGGAAATATCACCCTATAGGCATAACATCATTTAGACTATGGATGTATACACATGTACTTACCTATATTATATATGCATTTTAAGTAAGCATAAAATTACGTCATTGCTTTTTTAACCATTGTTAGTGGTATTTTTCTCCCTCTTTCTCCATCAGTGTTTCCCTCTCCCTGCCCTTCCCAATTAACATCACCCCCATTTTACTAATTCTTGTTCAAAGCATCTGAGTCTTGCTATACTCACCCTCTGGAGATTCTTCTTTACTATCATCATGGTTGCCTTTACTTTCCTAATTCTCATGATTACTCAAAGTTATATACTCACCATCTAAAGATTTTGAGATAGAACTCATAAATGAGAGAATATGTGGAGCTTGTCTTTCTTAGTCGAGGTTACTTCACTCTGTATGATAACCCTGTATATGCCCCAGTTCCATTCATTAACCTGAAAATTTTACTTTTTCATTTTTCTTTGCAACTGAAGTGAAAATGTTTCATATTTTCATTATCAATTTACCAGTTGATGAGCATCTAGGCTGTTTCTAATTTCCAGCTAATATGAATGTAGTAACAATGATTCCTGAGGAGCAAGAATCAGTAGAGTAGGACTTTGAGTCAGTTACGCAGCTAACAAGGGGTAAGATAGCTGGGCCACATGGTAAATATAATTTTAGTTTTTGCAGAATTCTCATACTGATTTCCATTATGGGGGTACTGATTTACAATACCTCAAACACCGAACAAGGGTTCTTGTTTCCCTACATCCTCCCCAGCATTTGTTGTGGGTTGTTTTCTTTTTTTTTTGTTGTTGTTGTTGTTTTTCGAGACAGGGTTTCTCTGTGGCTTTGGAGCCTGTCCTGGAACTAGCTCTTGTAGACCAGGCTGGTCTCGAACTCACAGAGATCCGCCTGCCTCTGCCTCCCGAGTGCTGGGATTAAAGGCGTGCGCCACCACCGCCCGGCTTGGTTTCTTTATCTTAGCTATCTGACTGGCTTACAATGACAATTCAAAGTAACAATGTTGTATCCCCTAACTGCTAGGGATACTGAACACTTGAAGTTATTTCTTGGCCATGTCTATAAAAAAAAAAAAAAAAATATTTTATGTAGTAAAAACAACAATACCCAAGATAAAGACTTACAAATTGAGTAACTGAAAACAGTCACAACATATTTAATAGAGGAAATATAAGCATTATTATTAAAACAAGAAGTAAATTCCTTGCTACTCACCATAAAAGACATTTAAAACTTGGGGAAAGAGAGTACATGCCTTTGTTAGGATTTCTATTGCTGCGATAAAATGCCATGACCAAAAGCAAGTTACAGAAGCTTACATTTCCACATTGTGTCCCATCACTGAAGGAAACCAGTCCAGGAACTTAATCATGCAGGAACTTAATCACGCAGGAACTTAATCACGCAGGAACTTGGAGACAACGGCTGATGCAACAGAGTCCATGGAGTAATTCTGCTTACCGGATGATTCCAGGGCTTTCTCAACCTGCTTTCTTATAGAACCCAGGACCACCCACCCAGAGATGGCAACACCCACGATAGGCTGGAACTTCCTCAGCAATCACTAATGAAGAAAATACCCGCCATGCTATGGTGGCGCACGCCTTTAATCCCAGCACTAGGGAGGCAGAGGCAGGCGGATCTCTGTGAGTTCAAAGCCAGCCTGGTCCACAAGAGCTAGCTCCAGGACAGACTCCTACAGCAGGATATATATATGGAGGCATTTCCTCAGTTTAGGATCCCTCCTTTCAAATAACTCTAGCTTGTATTAAGATGACATAAAACTATCCAGCACAGTAAAGTTTCTTGACTGTGTTTGCATCTTCACAGGATATGTTTAGGGTAAATTCAGGCAGACCCAGCCTTTGGCTTGCCCAGTTTGGGGATGATCTTGGACACTATTATTGAGCAAAATATTTCATCATGTAGTTTAACTCAACATTAGCCAATGCCTGTACTGAATGAATCATCCCTTGAAGGTCATATATCAACACTCTAATCTCATTTTTATAGTATTAATTAGAAAGTGAGGCTTTTGAGAAGAAACTAGTTTTTCTAATGGAAACTTCACAAATGGAAGTAGTTGGCTCAGAGGAAATGGAATAACCAGCACTCCCCCTTTCTGCCATGTGTGGATAAAAGGAAATTTGTACATGGTGTTGTCTTATATTATTATCTGCTTTCTCTTATGAGTTAGTCTTATTCAACTCTGTGTTCATGCTCTGAGGCCCTCTGCCAGAGCAGAAAGTGCTCTTCACTACTAAGCCATCACTCCACCCACCATTATTTCAATAATTATAATACCATAATTGAAAGGTGAAAGTGATCTTGAATCTTTAATTGTGGGAGAAGGTAAACTTTCATGTAATCAAATCAGTTACATTTATTGAAATTACAATTAACAGAATAATACTGAGATGGTTGAGTGAATAGTTTTAAAACATATACCTTGTTTTATAGTATATTTGATCTTCTTTAGGCACTTGCAAGGAATAAAGCACAGATGATACTTTATAGCATAATATTTATAGAATTTAAAACATATATAGACTATACCAATGAATTATTCTTAAATTTAATCTTAAATATAAATATATATATATATATATATATATAATCTGTTAAACTTCTAAGCTTCATTAATATTTTAGTCCTTGAACATTTATAGCTTATTTATTTATGACTCTTAAAAACTGAAAGAAACCTATTTAATGGCAGGATAATATTCCAGGAAAGTTCGAATTAAAAGGATATGTATATCTTAAACCCAATTTAACCAATCACAAATTACTCCCTTTTCCCTCTGTGTGTGTGCAGGCGCCTGCGCATAACCATAGTACAATGAATATAGGTATCTTGAAAGGTAAGCTGTTATAACAAATGTTTGGAGTACCATGATGAAAACTTTTAGGTTCCAGTCAGAACAAACAGTTACAGATTCTAGCATATATGAAACAAGATAAACACCAACTGCCCCTAAAGTTACAATCTTACAAATACATAGGAAAGAGAATAATGTTTCCTAACTGTAGGCTCTGAAAACTACATCTTAATGACAACACAATCATTAAAATGGTTCATAATTGCATGAGCATTCTCGCAAAGTTTTATGGCTATATTCTCTTGCTCATTATAAGAAAGTTTTATTTTTTTGCATGTTCATAAAAAGTGAACAAGTATGAACGAAATGTTGAGTTAATCTATAAAACAACTGTATTCCTTTTTTACAGTTTCAATAGGACTTGCTTTTATAGTTAAGACTTTTGGACGATCATTTTTGTTATTTTTAGCTATCAAATATAACATCTTACACGTTGCCCATTGTCTCCTTACAGTCTTGTACTTGTCTTTCTATTCTCTCCTTGCTCTTAGTCTCCTTTGTTTCCTAAGACAACTGTTTTCCTCTTTCATGTCTCACACACAGTCACAAACAGATATACACAAACATTTTCATGTACAGGTATAACATCTAAGAACAAAAACTGAATAGGCATTTATCTTCCTGAAACTGCTCTAATTCACTTATGTGATGATCTCCAGTTGTATCTATTTTCCAGAAAGTGGCACAACCTTGGGTAAATGGGACACACGTTATTTACTCACTACTCTGTTGCTAGACAGCACGGTTAGCCCTGAATCCTAAGTCATGTTCACAGTGTTGTAATAAACTTGATGTGCAAGTGTCTCTGTGATATGTTTGCTTGTTATCCTTTTCTGTAAATACATAGAACTATTACATGGGGTCCTATGGCATATCTATTTTCACACACACATATATAAATGTGATATGTCACATACAACATCATTTTTACCAGTAGAAATAGGTAGTATGCACTGAAAATTCACACACACACACACACACACACACACACACGCGCACACATGCAAACACACACACATATTGTAGCAGTTTCTTTTTTTCTTTTTTTGGTTTTAGAGACAGGGCTTCTCTGTAGCTTTGGAGTCTGGAGTCTGTCCTGAAACTAGCTCTTGTAGCCCAGGCTGGCCGCCAACTCACAGAGATCTGTCTGCCTCCTGAGTAGTGGGATTAAATGTAGTAACCACACAGAAACTATATTACTTATATCACTGCTTGGCCAATTAGCTCTGCTTGGCCCATTAGCTCTAGTTTCTTATTGGCTAACTCTTACATATTAATTTAACCCATTTCTAGTAATCTGTGTATCGCCACATAGCTGTGCTTTACCAGTTAAAGTTCTGTCTGGCCCCTGTGGGGCTACATGGCATCTCTCTGATTCTGCCCTTCTTTCTCCCAGCATTCAGTCCAGTCCTCCCCACCTAGCTCTGCTCTGCCCTGCCCTGCTCTGCTATAGGCTCAAAGCAGTTCTTTATTCATTAATGGTAATCACAGCATTCAGAGGGAAATACCACATCAATTAAAGGTGTGCACCACCACCACCAGGCTGAGTTCTTACCTCTATAAAATCCTCAAATCAAAAAGGGCTGAGCTCCTGCCTCTTCCTGCTTTATATTCCTCTCTCTCTGCCCAGCCATCTATCTCATCTCCTGTCTCTACATCCCTAGTGCTGGGATTAAAGGCTTGAAATCCCAAGTGCTAGCATCAAAGGTGTGACCTCTCCTTCTCTTTCACACTGGTTAAATCCCTTGCAGCCCAGTGTGAGTGTGGCCTTGAACACTTGATCCCTCTGCTTCCACTTCTCAAGTGCTGGGATTAAAGGTGTGTGCTCTCACTGCCTGGCCCCTATGGTTAACTAGAGGCTAGCTCCACCATCACATCTTCAGGCAGATTTTATGTTTGAGCAAAAACAAAATATCACCACTATGTGTGTTTGTGTGTGTCTGTGTGTCTGCATGTCTTTGTGTGTGTGTGTGTGTGTGTGTGTGTGTGTGTGTGCGCGCGCGCGCGCATGTGCATATCTTTTTCATTCGGTCATCTTTTTAGGAACTCTGTGCAAATAGAAAAAAATTAGAAAACGTTTTAAGACCACTGGTTACCATACCCATAAAAGCTATAGGAACTATAATAACAAATAATTCTAACACTGAATTTTACAATAAGCCATATCTTCTCTGGATTACACATGTCATAGTTTAATTCACATTGTAGAGATATGTAAATCTTATTTTAAGCTTTACCTTTTGAAAATGAGCATGATTAATTCTTATATTCAGATGAGGCTATAATCAATGTGCTTTTCTTAATATTTTATTTCCATTGCATGAATATATTTGCATATGCTCCATATTGTATATCCAAGTATATAATTACACACATATATTATACATACTATAAATATATATGTATATTATAATCTTTTCCATGCTAGTACACGGCTTTATCACCACACTCAGAGGCAGAAAAAGATAGTTCTCTATGAAATTAAGGTCAGTTGTCTATGCAGCAAGTTCCAGACCGTGCAAGAATATACAATGAGACCAAGTCTCCAAAAGGAAAAACAAAAGAAATATTAAAAGAGTATGCTTATGGTAGAAAGATAAGCCTATAATTAATCAATACATCATTAAATAGAAATGTAAATTGTGATTCATAAACATTTTCCAAATATTTTGTCAGATTCTCAGTAAAAATTTCCTCTTTTTAGAAAAAAGTTTAAAATGTTCCTTCTGTGTCAGAATCAAGTTCATGGTGCTAATATTTTTAGAATGAATTATTAGATAAATTTATTAATTTAATATTATTTCCATTATAGTAACATCATGAGTTGGCAATGGTGTCTTAAAAATATTTCAGTGTGGCAAAAATAGCTTGTTGTCTGAACATTGGTGTAAGATCATATTTTATATTGCTTTCTGTTCCATCTAAATTTCATAATAGAAAACCGTAAAGTATACTTTTAGCATAGCAGCTATAAAAATCCTATTAAAATCCAATTATTCTCAATATCATTTTTTGTTAAAAAACACACAATTTGTTTGCTTATATCAATAAGCTGTAAAACCTCTCTTCAATGCATAACTAATATAAAATTATGACAACGAAGTGTTCCTTTAATAGAGGATCCTGCACTTTTAGTTTTCTACAGATTAAACTAGGCCCTAGGTAAATTTTGCAGTATCAACTTTATCCACTTTTTAAAGGGCTACATGTTTTCTTACAGCAAGTCATATTTCACACCTCAGGGTACCTCACCCGTGTCCAAGAGGGAAGTTGTTAAAGAGGGTAATGTGAATGATCCTTCTCCCATTTTATCGTTATGGTGGTTTGAGAATTTTCAAACCACCATCTTTCACGAAAGGTGCACAAAAAGTAAATCCGTGTCTGTATCTCATTACAATTTTTCCCCAACAGTAAATCTGACAACTCTGATATTTATTCACAGTAACAATGTGCACAGCTTTGAGACAAAAAGTACTGAAGGATAAAAAAATTATGTCCCTTGATGAATTTTCTCCATATTGTGTTAGTCAGAAACATCTTTAAACACTGTATGACATTATTATTTTATTATAAAGGTTTATACCCCCTTTACTTGTAAGCATTGAAAAGCATCAACATTTTTATGAAAATACCTACAATGTCATATAGAATAACCCAAAGTAATAGTATTTGCAAATAAAATATGGACTGGATATTTTCATGCATTGAATGCCATTCTCACTGATTGGGCACTTACTTTGAAACAGGCATTTTCATTTTAATATCTCAGAGTTTTACAATATTCTAAGGTAGATATTGTGTTCATTATGCTAATGAGAAAAAATAAAGTCTTAGTGAAATTATTAAATTCAATATAAATCTAAATTGAAATACCCATAGGAAAACAATGCTGTCACTTTATTTTTAAACTCTTATGACTTCCATAAATGCTTTACTCCCTGTAAAAACATGAAATGAATAGGGGTAGTATTAATTTTCATGTACCTACTCCTTCTCAGCAAAGTCTTTCTCATATATTTTGGCCACAGGGGAAGACTTTAATATTCACAACTGACTATCAGTTACCTGCAGGCAATGTAGAAAATGTTCTCAAAATATTTTAACAAGGAATATCACAGTTTCCTTGACCCTTGTTTTGTAAGAAGTATTTGATATTTAAACTCTTCTGGGAGATGATGTATACAGCATACACTTCTTTTCTTCACATCTCTACTTATTTGTCTTCCCCGCCCCCCCCCCCGTGGTGTTCCCATTGTTTACTTTTGAACACATGATGTACAGGAGACTTAGAAACAAAACTCCAAAGCAGAGTATCTTTGCTGAATACCATAGAAGAATCTCAGAAGCCACATCTCTTGCACTTTCTGCATGCCTTTCATAAGTTGCCTCCCTCCCACTAACAAGCTATAAAATTGATAATAATCTCTCTAAGGCAGGTTCAAGAAACTCTCCACAAACACAACTCTAAAATATAAAAATAGTACTTTAAATAACCCATGCTTTCTTGCTTGAGATAGTCATAAAGAAAATTTGTGGTCTAACCTGAGAGTTGTGACCCGTGTTTTGAAAGGAGTCATGGAATGCCACACAGAGAGGTCGAGAAACCACTAATCAGGCCTTGCTAGGTTCTCCTTACTCTATAACCATTCTCTACCACTCGCTCACTTCTCCAGGGCTGTGCATTCATTTAGTGGAGAGTTCAGCAGCTTCCCTTGGACCTGTGGGTCATGTAACACGTGACTGTGCTTTTCTCTGATAGGCCTGGCTTTATCTACAGAAATGTCAATGATCCTTCTGCTGGGTAATAAAGACAGCACGTAGTTTTGCTTCCACAAATTTTATGAGACACATTGCAATTTCTTCAGCGCTTAGTATGAAAACTGCATTAAAAATGACAATAGAAGAGAAGACGTTGCTGGCGGTAGAGGCCTGCAATCCTAGCACTCAGTAGGATAAAGGAGGAGGGCAGAGTTCCAGGCCACCCTGGACTACTGAGCATTTACTCGGTCTCAAATAAATAGATAAATTTTAAGAACGAGAGCTCAGAGCATGTCACTTTTTTTCTGATACCAAGTACACAACTGAAACGTAAAGGGATTTTTGTCTAAAAATCTTCAAGTTTCTTGAAAGTTGTTAAAAATCAAGCTAAATAACCATGATATAACTGAATAAGAACTAATGCTAATATAAAATGCTGAAATAATAAAAATATTGTTCAAACTGTCCTGAGATATGTAAAGATCATGCGTAAGTAATCCAAAAGATTACAAAACATAAACAAAGCCAGATATTAAAATATGTGACATATATGCATATATAATCTTTAAAGGACCCTATAAAGCTTCAAAACGCATCAAATAATAGGCACGGAAAATTTAGATTTCAATGTACCAGTTTTATTTATCAATTCAAATGATCAACTGTCAGAAGACATTCTTTTAAAAAAGTCTCTGAAGGTCAACAACACACCAGAATATATTAAACGAGTGTGGATTGGAGTGACGTGAAGTTATAAATATTGTCTTCTTTATAAAAAGGTATAAAGAAGTTGGGCTATCCAAGTAATATCAATTTATAAAACATACTTAAAATGTTGGTCACAAAAGAGATAACAGCAGATTTAAGGGACTGAATAAGCATTACCCATTCGAACACACTATTCATCTTCCAAAGAATCAAAAATAGAGGAAGGAAAAGATAAGCAACTGGTCCTCAGAACACTTTGAAAACTTCTGGGATGTAGGAAGTGCTGCTGGGCACCCAGTTCTTGCTGGGTTAAAACTGGCCCTAGAGTAGCTAGGCCTCTGTCTTCTCAAGACACTAGCAGGGTCCTTGGCAATTGCTCTGCACGCCAGGGAATTAGGAAGTTCTGTCTCCTCTCCAACACACCCCAGGCCAAGGACTGTGGCACCCGGAAGTGCCTATGGGTGGGGCCGGCGTCCCTGGAGCGCAAATCCGGAGCTTCCGCGTGTCCAGAGGGGCGGGGCGCTGAGTGCTCCGGAGGCGGGGCTGATACAGGTCACGCCCCTAGCGCCGCGCCCTCCGGCTACAGCCGGGGCCCGGGCCCTCCGGGTCCGGGTCCGGGTCCGAGGCGCACAGGCCGGCGGCGGCTTCTCTGAGCGGCCGTTCGCCGCCGTCTTGCGGCGGGCGCGCGCCCTGCTGCTCCAGGCGCAGCTGCAGCAGGGCCCGGCGGTACATGACCTCCAGCCTCTCCAGTCGGGCCCGCAGCGCCCGGGGGCTGCCCGGATCGCCGTCTGGGCCTCCGCCTCTCGCCTTGCGGTGGGTGGCGGGCTCGTCCGGGCCTCCGAGGGTGGCGTCCGCGGCGTCGCGCCCGTCGGTGTTGTGGTCGCCGGGCGGCAGCCGCAGAGCCTGGCGGAAGAGGCTGCGGTTCTCGCGCTTCAGCCGCCGGTTCTCCAGGCGCAGGCGGGCGTTCTCCTCGCGCAGCCGCGCGTTCTGCCGGTCCCGCTCGTCGCGCGCGCGCACGGCCTCCTGGTGGCTGGCGGCCAGGTCGGCGAAGCGCTCCTCCAGCTGTCGCCGGGCACCGCTCGCGCGGCCTCGCCAGCCCACGCCGCCGCCGCCGCCGCCGCCCTCACGGCCTAACTCGCCCCGGCTGCCGCCGCCGCCGCCGCAGGCCCCGCCGCAGCTCCCGCGCCGTGTGGCGCCACCACGCATGCGCCACATCGGTCCGGTCTGGTCGAGCCGCCAGCTCCGAGGGCCGAGGGGCCGCGCGCGCGGGGGCGCGGGCGATCTGGGACCCGTCCGGGGCGCTCGGTGGCGGGCGGAGGAAGAAAGGTGGCGGGGCGGCTCTGGCGGTATGCCAGGGGAGGCCGGGAGTTGGCCCGAGCCGAGGCGTGTCCTTGTCTCTGGCGGCCGAGCGGCCCCCCGGGCCTGTGGTCGGTCCCTGCTCGGTGCACACACGACGCCCCTGGGGATCGCTCTGCTGCTCAGCCCGGTGCCCGCGCCAGAGACAGCAGTGTCCTCCGCTGGGTGCTGCCACGGCTTCCCTGTCTGAGGACTTGGGCACTGTGGGAACACGCCCGCCTTGCCCTGCTCTCCGGCACAGCCTCCAGTGCTCACCTCGCCACTTACATAGCAGCCTCAGAACTAATAAAATGAGTTCTGAGACGACTATGGGGCAAATTGAATTATAATTACAGTTTTTGGAACCTACCTGCTTAACCACGCCCATGTTTAAAACTCACATGATATTATTGGCTCAAGCACCTGCCATGGGGTGCTTAGAATCCAACAGGTTGCAGTACTCCAAGCATTGGAGTAGATCCCAATTTCTGGCCATCCTGTTCATTGGAACTTTATAATAAAGCTATAAGGGGACATTTGTTCAGGACAGTCCTCAGAATATATGAAATTCAAGACTCATAATTTAGTCAAGATACTGAAATTCAGCAGGTTCCAAACTATCTGGAGACAACTGGATACATGTCATTGTTGAAAGCACGTTTCTTGTTTTCCTAAGGATCTCAGCTTACCAATGCCTTGTATTATTGCAAAGTAAAGGATTACATACTGAAGTCAGAGTCTTTGAGAAATAGTAACAATCTGTTTCAAGCAAGGTTCTGTTAAATTTTTAAATTCCATAAGATCTCCAAAACCATTGGGATGAGGAGATGAAGAGGTAGCACATAGAAGAACTATGGTTGAAGTAAGTAGCTAGGAGAACAAATAGTTACTCAATTATGATCCTCTATTTTTTTTTCCAGCAAATGCTAAACTACCACAAATTTACTTCAGCCCTAAACAGTCATTTTATGGAATAAGTAACCAATTCAGTGGATTTAGTTAAAGGAAAAGCTGTCATTTCTTAATTTACATTAAAAACAGACAGAACCTGACCTATCTGTAGACTACTGAGCCCAGAATATGATTTTTCTTGTTGTATCCAGAGAGTGTAGTAGGGCGGAGAAGATTCGCTCCCTAGTTTGGATGTGACAATTATTAAGAGTCTGGAATAACTGCATACCTCATAATAAAGTATAATAAAAATATAACAGGAATTATCACCTACATATTATAAATTAGGTAACCACCCATTTTTTATTAGCTTTCTTCGTTTTAGCCCATTCATAAAATCATAGTGTTTTACTATTTTCCGGATTCAAGTTGTGTCACCTCTCTTGTACACTGTCTTACAATCAAATGCTGCATTGTCTCTTAATGTTTTGCTCAAGAATACTGGCTCTGGTTGAATAGGAAGGCAGACCTCCATGGTCTCCTATTTAGACCCCACTCAGCTTCTAAATACTTCTGTCTTGGTTATGAAGTAATGCTTGATGTCCTGTCAAGCAGATATAGCAGATTAGACAGGATCACAGTTATATTACTAGTCTGTTTACTACTGCAAATAATTATAGGTGTATTTTCACAAGAGAACAGAATCTTGATATTGTGATTATGAGTCTGGCAGATGATGTGCATTTTCTTGTAAAAGAAGAGGAAAGAGAATGAAAACAAAGAAGAAAAAGAAGATGAGTAACAACCAAAAAGATGAGTAAAACTTGTGAAGACTGCCCTTTATAAAATATTTATTATTTAATGTGTGGGTACTTTGTTTGCATGTCTGTGTGTCATAAGCATGCCTGGTGCTTCCAGAGACCAGAAGACAGACATTGTCAGATCCCCTGGGACTGGAACAGTAGGTTGTAAGCATCTGTTTGGAGATTGCGAAAAGAACTTGGTTTCTCTAGAAGACTCAAGAGTCAGTGCTCTTAACTGCTGAGCCATATCTAAAGTCCTGAAGGTTGCCTTATTAATGAATAGTCACCTATGGATAAAGGAGAGTCCATCAGTATTCCTCAACTGGAATTGAGAACAATGAAAGTTCTAAAACAAAAAGGGTTTGGTATTATTGGCGTATATTTAAATTTAGATTTATTTAGAGCAATATGTCAATAATTGTATAACCTGGAAATGAATATTGCATTTATTTATAAAAACTGTAGCCAGTACATTATACTTCCTCATATAATTTATAGTGGTCTACACATAAAAATACTACAATAGTGGGTATAATAAGTATTTTATTTATATGAAAATAAAAAAATAATCATTATGGAACTTTGCTAATGCTAAAAGCATGATGCTGCAACAGAGCTTAGAAGAAGAAAATGTATAAATTATAAGAATTCCTAGGAAAAACAGACTCCTTCATTTCATGAACCGATGCTTCCGAAGAGAAGCATCACCTGCTGGCTTCCTGGAAAGGTCTTTAAGAAAATAGGTCATTCTTTTCCTGACAATACACTCGTCTTCAGCTGTGCTTACTAAGGAAGACTCAAGGCAGTAGAGCAGGGAGGGCTGGTCTGCCCACTGAAGAAGAGGGCAAAGGGAAAACTTCTGGATAAATGATACAACTCTATGTCAAGTGAAAAGCTGTGGGGAATTCCAGTCAACTACTTCAACGTTCCATTTAAAAAACATCAAAAAATAATTATAAGACTCTTAAAAGAGGTTTGGAATTAAGGAAAAATGCCTTAAGAGTAGTTTGCTTTGTTTGAACAATCTTTAGCTCCAGCTTAGCTCTTTCCTGTAAAGAGGATTCTTCTTAGTTATTTGCCCCTTTCTTATACTCCATGCCCATTCTTATTTAACAACCTAAATCTTGCATTTAAAATCAGTCTCCTAAATTGATAAAAGAAATTAATTTATGAAGTTTACCATCACTGTGCTCTTTAGTCTATAATGCCTCAAAATAATTTTATAAATCCTGAAGTTTAGAAAAGCTATGCCTACATATTGGAGAGAAGTTTTTATTTGGCCTGCACTTGACATATTTGTTTTAGTATTTCTCAAAACAAATTTAAGGATTGCAGCTATAGAATATATTACATTTATAGTCTAATCATCCTGTCATGGTTAGATTAATGCCCTATGAGAAGAGATAGCAGAGGCCTTGCTTCTAACTCTGTCTTCTCCTACTGAGACATAGAGAAAAGGTGGCCATCTGTTAACCTGCAAGACCTTCACCAGTGGATTGAATCAACCCAATGACAAACCTTGATCTTAGAATTGTCATCCTCCAGAACTGTGAAAAGTAATTCTGGTTGCATATGCCATTCAGTTTAAGAATGTCTTATAGCAACCTGAGCTAATAACTACTCTATGTTTTATCTTGGTTATTTGGATTGTAAAAAATATGTTAATTTGAAATTCATATCGCACTACTCCTAAATCTGAGTCAGTTAAAAGTACATTCTGCAGCTTTGGAGAACCCATATGATAGTTACTCTCTTGTGCTTGGCCTCTGATTGATATTCTTGAAGGACAATTCAACAGAATCAGGGGTCAACCTAGAGACATGCCTTTGCATAGATTTATGAGAGGTTTTTCAGACAGGAGTAACTGGAGAAAGAATTGTCCAGGATGTGTGCCATTTTCTCTGTGAAGGACCAAATATAGAGAGGTACAAGGAAAAGAAATGCTGTTTACTTGCCCGCCTTTGCTTCTTTGTGGTGAGTGAATTTATTCTGTTACTTTGTTGTTGTTACTACAGTTGCTGTTTCTGTGACTGCCATTCTGTACTAATATCAGGCCCTTGCTTCTTCAGCTTTCTAACACAGACTGAAGGCCATCAGCTCTGCAGGAATCCTCCAGACTTCCAATGCCAGCTTTGGGTTCCTCAGGTACCCAGCTACATAGACTGAGTAGTTCTCTAGTTCTCTGCTTCTCCAGCATACTTGAGCTGGTTACTTTAATGTCGTCTTGACATAAGTCAGAATCATTTGGGAAGAAGAAACCTCAATTGAGGAAGCAACTCCACCAGACTGGCCTGTGGGCAAACCTGTAGTGCATTTTCTTGATTAATAATTTATGTGGGAGAACCCATCTTACTGTGAACAATCCTCCCACAGCTGGTGGTCCTGGGTGCTATAAGAAAACAGACTAATCACTCTGTAAGGAGTAGGCTAGAAGACAGCACTCCTGCATGACCTCTGCATCAACTCCTGTCTCAAGGTCTCCTCCTTGTTTTGAGTTCCTTCTGTGATGACCCTGAGTAATGTACTGTGCACTGGAACTGAAAACTGAAATAAATCCTATCCTTCCCAACTTGCTCTTGATCATGGTCTTTTATCACAGAAATAGAAACTCTAAGACACTGTTGATTATCATGGTTATGATTTTCAGCCACTGTTATGTAAGTCAATCTAATATTCCATTTTACAATTCATTCTAATAGTTCTGTTCCTTTATAGAATTCTACCACATTTTCATTTTTACAATACATACATATATCAGAACAGCATCATTATAGACCATAAGTATATGCAAATATTATATGCAGTCATACCTCAACAAAACAGAGAAAATGTTGCTCAAATAATGCCTATAATTGTTGGGAGTCTTTAATCCCACCTGTCAGCTTCCAAATGACAGACAACACAGAAACTTATTACTTATGAAAGGTTGGTCAATGGCTTAGGCTTGTTTCTATTAGCTCTTATAACTTAACCCATTTATATTCATCTTTATGTTGCCATGTAGCTCATAGCTATTACCACTCCTGTATTTCTTGCTTGTTCTCTGTCTCTCAGTGTCTCTGCCTTCTTCTTCCCAGAATTCTCTCTGCCCCCAAAATCCTACCTAACTATTGAATGGTTAGCTCTTTTTAAAACCAATCCTACTGACACATCTTCACAGTATACAAAAAGATTATTCCACAATATCTACTCAATAGTTTTTAATCTGGTACTGAATTGTTTAGTGTGTCTTATATTGTAAACATTCCTCACACAAATTGATGTTCAATAACACATGAATTCCTGGATTTAAGAAACTATTTGATAGTGTGAAAGTAGAGATGGGGTTGGAGGTAAGAAAGGTAGAGAGAGAAAACTAGTTCTTAAATGATTGGAATACTGAAAGCATTCATTCATTTATTTATTATCCTGCATAATACATTTTTTCTCTTATTTTTACTTTTCACACCAGCATTAGGGTGCATTATGTAGCCTGAGCTGTCTTTGAATTCCCTGTGAGGACCTAAGGCTGTCCTTTAACTCCTAATCCTCTTGCTTCCACATACCAACAACTAAGATTATAGGTCTAGACTACTGTGAAGAATTCAGGAGGCTGAGTAAGGTGATCACAACTAGTCTGAGAACAGCCTGACCTATATAGCAAGACCTTAGATCAAGAAAAATAAATTACTAGGTAAAACATAACTATTAGTCATTCTAAGAAGTTTTTCTAGCTGAAAATTATGCCAAAAGTTATGTAGGATGTTGGCCTTATTAAAACTGAAGTAAAAAAGTAGCTGGCACTCATTCTTAGTAATAAGCTTTGTTAATAAGTAGTATTAATATGTACTAAATAAATGTTACTTAGTATTTTACATATGCTTTAAAATTGTAATAAATAGTGAATATGAGTCTGGATTAAGACACATTCAAGTTTAATACAAACCACACCCCTCCAAGACCTATTGCCTGGAGCAGTCTCGTAAAGCCATGGTGTACTCATTTGTCACTTATTGAGAATTAAAATAGAATCTATTTCTTGGGGTTCTTGTCTTTAAATGCAAAGTCAGGTACCAAGAGGTATGTAATAATTCATGGATATTATTCTTTCATGGCTTGATTTTATTTTGTAATGTAGACATTTGTAGGATGATTTCTTGTGAATAGTCGATGCTGTTTAAAACCTTCATTTGAGCTACTCGACTAAGGAGCTACTCTAAATACACAATGCTGTCCCACTGGTGATATGATTCTTATTTCTGGATATTTCTCATTAAGTGTTTGGGTTTTAACATCCATATTCCGTAAGCCCCGTGTGTTGAGGAGTTTGGTTAATCACATTCAGAGCTTCATGTTTGCTAATATTCTCCCTGAAGCTCCAGCTGAGCTTGGTTCATTTTCTGGGAGCAGATTTATTAGGGCTATGAAGAGCAAGTATCGATGCTCGGGAGTGTGAAGACCTCTTTATTGGAATAATTACTAGAGAGTTAGGAATTGTAAATATTGATTGCATTTATTTAGTCTTTTGATACGGGCAAAAATATTAAAAGCCATCAAACACCAGCATTGCCCTTTGACAGCATCATTTAATTCTAGCTACAGGGACAATTGTGACATAAACAAAAGCAGTGTGACTTATTTGTCTTAATTAGGATATTTTCAATACCGAGGGAAATACTCTTCTTCCAGCTTGATATAAAACACTAGCCAGACTAATAAAAGAAGGTAAATGTGATACATCCTAGAATAAAATAATGGAGCTGAGAGCATAAGTTTTGCACACAAGATAATTGACAAAACCATTGTCCCAAATTGACTTCTTAAAGTGGCAGTGTCTTTGTTAGTTTTACATCATTGCTTCATGTTACATTTTCAGAAATTCACATGGATCATTAACGCAAGGTTTCTCAACCTGTGGGGCATAGTTCCAGAAGGGGTCACAACATAGATATCTTGCATATCAGCTATTTACATTATGATTCATAAAAGTAGTAAAATTACAGTTGTGAAGTAGCACCAAATTAATCTTATGACTGGAGGTTACCATAACATGAAGACCTATATTAAAGTGATACAAAATTAGGAACTACTGCCGTGAAGGATCTAAAACTGTATTATTCATTAGCTGTATGTGCATTTTACATTTGGGCTTAATAAGATTGAATGCAACTTTCAAAGTCGTCCCTAGATTATACTAGTCACAATTTCAATGTGCCTCAGTCACATGTAGCTGAGGTATGTGGGGAGGTACAGTGAACTGTTGTTGGCACAATGAGATCTTGTAGGCAGCAAAGGGACTAGTCACATGCCCACTCCCCACCTTAATTATCGGCTTCGGCTTCAGCAGCCATGTTGAAATTTATAGTGAGAAAACATACAAGAGGTGTTTACCGCGTTTTGCTGTATGCACAATTCCACGCTGGCTGATACTTTTCTTTGAAGAATACACATAGAAACCCATCCTATTCTTAAATATAGATATCTGGGCTAGTACTTGATGTTAATTTGACATACTACAGAGTGACACAGTATGCTAGTAGAAATGAGAACTGCCCCCTCTTCAGCCTGAATATTTGGTACCTAGTTAGTGGCACTTCCTGGGAAGGTCAAGGGGGTATGGCATATATGTAACGGAGGAAGAAATTTGGGAGCTTAAAGCCTTTCTCTAGTTCTAATTTGTTCTCTGTTTCATGCCTACATTTGAAGATGTAAGGTCTCAGTTTCTTCTTCCTGCTGTTGTACCTGCCACTGACTGCCATGATTTCCTACCGTGATGGACCCTTAATATTCTAGAACCATAAACCCAAATAAACTTTTTCTTATTATCACGGTGTTTTATCAGAGCAACAGAAAAGTAAGGAATCTATCTAGGAAGAGGTAAACACCACAATTAAAGAATTGACTTCATTATATAGATTTGAGATATATATATATATATATATATATATATATATATATATATATATGTTGATAGAGGAGGGGCCAGTCCACTGTGGGTAGTACTATCACTAGCAGGTGGTCCAAGGTTATAAATGGAATTTCTGTCCTATCTGGTCCCACATTCATTCAGTACCAAAGAAACACACTGAGTCTTATAACAATTATAAACTGACCTATTAGCTTGGGCTTATTATTAAGTAACTCTTACAACTTAAATTAACCCATAATTCTTGTGTATATTAGCCATGTCACTTGATACCTTTTATCAGTGAGGCATTCTCATCTTTATTCCTCTGATTCTGGCTGATGACTGCAAATTGAGCCTTTTCCAGAATTCTTCTAGTCTTGTCACTTGGCCTACACTTCCTGCCTGGCTACTGGCCAAGCAGTGTTTTTTTTTTTTTGTTTTTTTTTTTTTTTAAATCATTACAAGTGACAAATTAAAGGATGCAAGACCACTATCCCATAGCACATGACTATGTAAAAATCTATACAGGAGAGCTAGAGAACATGGTATCAACAACATTCCTTCATAGTTTCTACTTCATGTTCCTGTCCTTTCTGAGTTTCTGCCCTGAACTTTATTTTACAGTGACCTAGAAATTTATATTGAAATAATCCTTTTCTCCACAAAATTGTCCTGATATACATATTTAATGCAACAGTAAAGAAACTAGTACAATATTTCACTCATGTCTCAGTTTGAGTTCCAAAGTTACATACAACTCATTGAAATAATAGTATGGATGTTGAAAACCCTTAACTCATAATTAGAGTTAAGATAATCAGGAGATTAACTCACAAATTGTGAAAATAAGTAATTTAAATGTTCTCTTGGCCCTCTTTGTTACTCCCAGAGCTCTTTCTTCCATTCAAGAGGCAGCATTAGTTTGTCGTTCTGGGCATTAATAAATATCTCTCATTTCAGATATTAAAGAGCTAATGTAATATAATTGAAAACTTTAAATTCTCATTCATGTCATGGGTCTCCCAGCCTCAGTGAAGTGTCCTGTTCCATGCCTTAAACAGGAGTAACTGGCCTATGAAGAGCACATATGGGGAGCACTGAGCTTTACTGTCTTTCATTCCTCACTGCTGCACTTTCTTTAGTTACTATTTTTAGCTCTTTGAGGAGAAGTAACAAATAAACCTAAAGCCTAGTTCAGATAAAAGTAAGAAAATAGCAGGTGGTAGTGAAACTCTGGCACTAGATATCAGATGTCAGGTGTCACATGCAAGTCTGTGCTCTGCAAAAGACCATCTTTGTGGTCTTCTGCCACCCCACACGATTTCCCAACCCAGAATATTCTGTTGGTGTTAAACTCTGCTTGGTCTTTTCCTATGGAATATCTGACCTCTGGAGGGTGTGGATTGCAGCCTTGTCAGCTCAGTTAAAGTCATCTTCCACCAACATTTAACCTTTAGATTTACCCAAGTACCAGGCCTTTCTCCCTCAAATGCCAAGAGATTCGTGACCATTTTAATCATACTCCACTGTGCAGAATTATACACAAGGCTTAGGCTTCCTCTTTGGTTACTGTCTTTTACTAAAGAAAGTATACAATCTGTCTTTTCTGTTAGGACTTAAGCTGAGATGAGGAAAAAGTCCTGCTGTGCTTTAAGCAAAACTCCTATCCTAGTGAAAGGTCGAAATTCAGTCTGGCTATATTCATGGAAACCCAACTGTCCATTATGCACTCACCAGGGTCCATGTGCACAATGATGAGAAAAGGAGATATGAAACAAATAGAAATTTTTGACAGGTAGTATAGACAATATTTCCTTTGGAGTTAGTCAAGGACATCAACAATCCCTTTCTGCCTCCTTTTTTATGAGGTCACACTGTGTTTTTTGTATTGAAGCACATTTTGCTTTCACAGTCATCTACAGCATAGTAACATAATTAAAATATTTGAAGTGTTAGAAAATTTTCTGAACTTAAACAGAATGCACTGTTTGCCATTATGTCTGTAAGCAATCTGGTGATTCTAGATTTCTATATCCTCTTTTCTTTATAATTTTATGAAATATTTTATTTACTCTAATGACTAAGAATGAGCTCTGTTGATTTATAAATTTATGTCTCAAATGCACAATTTTTCTCTAAGTTCCAGCTTCATGAAAGACAATTTTTATTTAATTTGTTTTCCTATCTCACAAAATTGGTTTTGCAAGCAATTTTTCATATTAAACATTTCCATATTTTCTTTTATTGAAAATAAATTCTTTTTCCATACAACATATCCTGATTATAGTTTCCTCTCCCTCTACTCCTCCCAGTTCCTCACCACCTCTCCTTACCTCCAGATCCACTCCCTTTTTGTCTCTTATTAGAAAAGAACAGGCTTCTGAGATATAACAACCAAACATAACAAAATAAAATATAATATGATGAAGTAAAAGCTATCTTATTGAAGTTAGACACAGCAAAGAAGTGCTAAGAGCAGGTTCAAAAGTAAATGCCCACTTGTTCTCACAATCAGGAGACCTATAAAAATACTAAGCTAATAGCTATAACACATACAAGAGGACCTGGTGCAGACACATGCAGGCCCTTTGTCTGAAGTTTCAGGCTCTGTGTGCTCATATGCACCTTGTTTAGTTGATTCAGAGGTCTTGCTCTCTTGGTGTCTTCCAGTCTTTCTGGTTCTTCCAGTTTTCCTGCCTCCACTCCCATGGGATTTTCTGAGCTTTGAGGGGAAGGATTTGATGGAGATCTCAGATTTAGATTTCCTCTCCAAGTAATGTCTGTCTGTCAGTCTCTGCATCTGTTCCTATCTGCTGCCAGAGGAAACCATTCTGATGATGACTGGGTAAGGCACTGATCTGAGTATAGAAGAATATCATTAGAAATTATTTTCTTGACTTTTTTTTAAAGAGTAGAAGTATCTGGTTTGGTTTTACCTTAGGTCTCTAGATTATCTAGTCTCTGGTTCTTGGTCACTCAACCAGTGTCAGACATTGGGTCCATCATTGCATGGTACGTAAGTCAAATCAGACATTGAACTGTGGATATTCCCACAAGTTCTGTGCTACTAAAAGCCTAGCATCTTTTTCAGGCAGAACAGATTGTACAGATTATAGGTCAAAGATTTAATGGCTGAGTTGGTGTCTTCTTTAGGTAGCCTATAGAGTACCCCCCAGCACTAAAAATAATAAAACATGGGTAGAAGGCTCCATAAAGGCACCACCTTAATTTCTTTGTGCTCAGTGAGTTCTATGGGTGTTGTCCTTGTCATTGGGGTCTTGCCATCACTTTGAGGAGAGCAACCCTATGTTTTAGCAACCGCCTGGGTTGTTGGGGAATTTCCATGGGACACAGTTGGCCCGCAACTCAAAGGGAATGCAATCCAGTCCCACCACTGGAAAACTTCCCTGGCTAGAAGGGATGACCAGCCGAGACTCTGTATTCCCATGACTAGGAGTCCTCATTAGGATCACCTTAATAATGCATTCCAGGAAGTTTCCACTGCTCTAGGTTTCCACACTAACCCAAAATATCCTCCAATTTCATCTGTCTCTCCATGCATTCTCTCCTTTCTCCTCACCTCTCCCTGGTATTGTCTCCCATCCCCCAATCTACTTGTAAAATCTGTTCTATGTCTCCACTCCCAGGGAGATCCTCCTAGAATCCTCCTCTTTGTCTAGCCTCTCTCTGTCTACAGATTGTAATTTGGTTCTCATTTACTTAATGACTAATATCCACTTATAAGTGAATACCTATTACATTTATCTTTCTGGCTCTAATTTACTCAGGATAATGTTTCCTAGTTCCATTCATTTGCCTACATATTACATGATATAAGTTTTTAATAGCTAAATAATACTCCATTGTGTAAATGTACCAAATTTTCTTTATCCATTCTTTTATTGAGGAATGTCTAGGATGTTTCCTGTTTAACTAATATGAATAAAGTCAAAATGAGCATGGTTGAGCAAGTGTCTTTGTGGTGGAATAGAGCATCTTTTGGGTATATTCCCAAGAGTGGTATAACTGGGTCTTGAGGTAGACTGTTTCCTGGTTTTCTGAGAAACTGCCATATTGATTTCCAAAGTGACTGTACAAGTTTACACTCCTACCATCAATGGAGGAGTGTTTCTCTTGCTCCACATCCTCATGAGCATGAGCTGAAACTTTTGTCATTGTTCTTAGTCATTCTGGCAGGTGATGTTGGCATGTAGAAGATTGGAAATAGATCCATACTTATGACCCTGTGCAAAACTCAAGTCCCAATGGATCAAAGACCTCAGTATAAAACCAGATATAATAAACCTGATAAAAGAGAAAGGGGGAAATAACCTTGAACTCAGTGGCACAGGAGATAAATTTCTGAGTAGAACACTGATAACGAAGGCCATAAGATCAACAATTAATCAGTAGGACCTCATAAAACTGAAAAACTTCTACAAGGCAAAGAACACTAACAGTAGCATAAAATGGCAGCTTACAAAATGGGAAAAGATTTTTACTAGTTTCACAACCGATAGATAACTAATATCCAAAGTCTATCAAGAACTAAAGAAACTAAATTCCAAAAACCAGATAATATAATTAAAAATGGGATAGATATCTAAACAGAGAATTCTCAATAGAGGAAACCCAAAAGGCTGAGAAACTCTCAAAGAAATGTCCAACATCCTTAGGCAACATGAAAATGCAAACCAAAACTATTTTGAGATCCCATATCAAACTTTCCAAACAACAGCTAATGCTCCGACTTTTCCATTTCAACAACAGTCCCACCATGTGACTGTTGGCTGAGGCAGCCATCTTAGATTGCTGGTGATTGCTTGTCATTCTTTCACTTCACATACTATCTGCCTCAAGCACTTGATTTCTTACTTTTAATTTTTTTCTCGTATATATCTTTATATTAGATTAATTCAAATCAATATTGCCTGTTACTTGGTGTATGCAGACACTGTTTTGTTATTTCCAATCTTTATCCTTTCATATCCACGACTCACAGAGCAGAGCTTTGCAAACACAAATGTGCTCATGCTGCTCGCCCACAAAAGACCCCTGAGGTTTCCTATCATGTGGCTAAGAAAATCCAAACGCCTTTCATGCTTTTTATCCTGAACTGCAAGACCTGCCTGACATTAGCCTACACACACACACACACACACACACACACATCCATTTTTGTTGTAACCTGTTCCATACTTCAGCTGAGTTAGCTTCTAAAGTAGAGAAGTTCATGTGATAGTCACTACAAGAGAAATCAACAACAAGGGAACTCATTGTGGTAGGAAGTGAGGTATTTTTTTTTCTGGCAGAATCCAGGAATTTTGTTTCGGCTAATAGTGGTATAGATATTCCTAAGTATGTTCTGATTGAGTTGTGGGTGTTAATGAGTAGGGTACAAATTCTGATGTGTTTGCTGAGCTAAAAAAAAATGAGTAAAATTAATATAGGAGACCAGTTTGCACTTTGAAATTTTTATTGTTATCATCTGTTTAAGCTTGAGTTGGACTAACCATTGCTGAACAGAGATTAATCAACTGTTAATTATGTGATTGCAGTAAAAAAAAGTATTTGGGAATGAGATAATTAGAATAATAATAGAGAGCTCTACTGTTACAAGAAAGGCAAGTGAATTTTCATTCACTTTTTTTTCCAAAAGGCGTCATCTTTTAACATTTCATATTTTGTTTTTCATCAGGGGCTTAGGGATTAAACATGTTTTGAGGGTTTTAATTGAAACAGAATAAATAGCACAGATGTTATTGAGACAATACTAGTGAAATATATTGCTGTTCCTAGTGGTATTCATTGCAAAGAGGTTAATGATTTCAGTTTTTAACTTAAAAGGCTAGTGCTTTAGTTTTATAATTTAGTTTTATTGTAACAGTGCTTCACAATTTTTTTTAATCTTCAAAGTCTTTGAGTAGAGCTAAGTTGGGTGTGGTAGGTGAAGAGCTATGGATGGATCTGTATGTTTCAGACTCAAGCCTAGCCCTGGTATGTCAATGCCAAAGTTGTTTGTTTCATATACCCTAGAATTGCATGTTTGGCGGTAAAATGATAGACAGCTCAAAAATATAGTGTATTTTTAGATGTCATTGACACATGAATTGGTGTTCTTGTGGCTCTGTCCTATTGCTTGTCATATTGCTTCTCCCTTAGAGACTGTCAGCATTCCATTCCATCTCAATGAGACATGTGAGATTACTATTGCTTACCAATTCTTCAATCCTCAAAATACTCCATCAGTGTTCTTTTTATGACTTAAGTATCTTGTTTTCTATCCAATTTTTCTATGTACTTCAGGAAGTTAAAATTAGTTTTAAGTGTATTTTGCGTATAATTATTATTGATGGTCTGTGAGTTCCACTGGAACACAGATCAATGACCACTAGTCTGTTCTATGAAATAGAGATACCATCCAATTTGTGTATCTGCTCTACTTGTCTTTAAATCATATGAAACAAAGATGGCACTTGATGTCTTTATACCTTTACGTTACCTATGACAATGTCACTGCTCAGTAAATATTTGTTGAATAAATGAGTAGATCCTTAATAAGTTAAAATCCTCAATTATTTAAAATTGCCTTAATGAATTAATCTATTTAGCTAAGATTTTCCAAAAAGAAAAGAAGAAAACTGTTGACATCAATATTTGTAAATAAAAACTGGGTCAGCTTAATCAAAATGTCTAGATTTAGAGAAAGACTGCTATCAGGAAAACAACAATATATCTGAACTATAAAATCTAGCATGCAATGAAATTATTCTTTAAAGAAATCAACATGTGTTTACTTAGTGTTTGGAAGAAATTTCAGTTTGGAGAATTAGTATGGCATTTTCTCTATTTGCAAAGCTGCAGCAGCCACAATCAAACCAAAACCACTTTCTAGAGTTTAACCATGCCCTTCATTATTATTCATCACTGGATTCTCCACAGGATGAAACCTGAGACAATCATGAGGGAGAAAATTGACAAACAAGCAGATAACAAAAAATAGCAAGAGTGTGTTGCAAAACAAAAGCCTAGACATCAAAAGTAGCATGGAGGCAATTGCAAATTTCTCTTTGGCTCTCTGAAAATTTACTAGAAAAAAATTCACGAAGGCAGACTAAGCAGAAGAAGCATAAAATTATTATGCAAATAGAGGAATGTGGTTACTAATCCTATGTGATTCTGAAATGTATATGTGCCTCCTTTTCTAAAGCAGGAGTTGAGGAAAGAAAGATTAAAGACAGAGGATTGTCAAATGAATACGAAAGGAATTTGGCACACTTGGAGAATGACCTAGGACAAAGTGTATTGAATCCAGGAACAATACGTTGTAAATGATTCTCTATAGAAAGAAAAGGACAATGGTATGTGACAAATATCTGTCCAGGTGTATTTACAGACTCTCATCTTTCTTTCTTTGAAGAGTTAAGTCTCTTTAGTTAATGGGGTCACAGTACAAAGAATGGAGACAATTTTGTTTATCTTTGAAAAATCTGAGTTTGGCTGATGAAGAAAATTCCAAAAAGCCTTGCCCTGCATGGAAAGAAGAAATTGGATAAGGTCAGACAGCCATCTCTGCTGAGGTGTATTCTAAAGCTCCTCAGCACGCCTAAAGATTAATCTTTAGGGTATTACTTCCTGGACCCGAAAATTGACAAACTTAGTTGGTAAAGTTAAGTTCTTGAGGCCAGATGCAGTAAACCACAACCCCACTACTAAGTGGATGCCATATAGAAGAGTTCATCTGTAAGTAGTCCCGTTAAGAAAATAGCATTCACATGAGATTGTGTGGAAGGAAAAAAAAAGTAAGATATGGTAGATAGATATGTTTCTCAAATGACAATGGCCAAATGAGAAAATATACCTAAATTATGCATCTGAGATGGAATTCACACAGAAGAGAAAATGAATTAGAGACTGACACTACATAATACAATATTTCAATTTTTCTCAAGTATATTTTTACTAGATATACTATAAGTGCTTCAGCAGGGTTAAGATAGTCTAAAGAGATACTTATGCATCAGTCTTTATCTGTCTTTCAGACTACTGAAACAGTGGGTCCACTAATTTCAGTGTCTTCTGCAAGGAATTCACTAAACAGAGCTGAGCCTGGTCCTGGCTTTTCAAAGCAGCACAGTTTGTGTATCACTACATTACAGTGCTTGAATGGAGCTGCCTACTGTCTTAGCTATAGTCAGGGGAAAGAGACAGAACTAGCCCTTCAGCATATTAATTTCAAAAAGCTGATAAAAATCATTGAATATATTCCTCACATATATAATCTCATAGGAGAAATTAGTTTTAGATGTCACAGTTTCTTAATAGAGAAAATGCTATATATGTATATGTGGAAAGTATGCAATTATTGAAAAATAACACTTTCATTTAAAAATGATCATAACCATCTATATCTGTATTTGTTTTTGCATGTTTACATGTGAGTGGTATTCATGCATATATGTATGTGTGTTCACATATGTATTATGGGCACATGTGTGGGGGGGGGCAGCAGTTGATGTCAGGCATCTTCTTCCATTACTCCCCACTTGAGTGATGCAAGTTCTTCTCATGAACTGAGCGATCATGGAATCAATAAGCCTAGATAGCCAGTTTGCCCTCTTAGTACCTGTCTCCAGCTTCCAAACCAGAGGATCATATGCAGAACACCATACACCCATTTACTTTATGGGTTCTGAAGACTGGAACCTTGAGTTTCAAGTTCCTGTGGCTAACACATTTTATACGAGGCCATCTACCCAGCCTTACCTTTAAACTGTGACTGTGATATGGAGTTATAATAGAAATAAATCTATTTATTCCAAGTAATTTGAATTAGCTTTTGCAAGCACATAAAATAGCTGACCATGTGCTTGTCTTTGTTTGCTTATTACTAAGAGATATACTATAACTGACAAGCTCTGTAATGTAACGTCAGTGATGTTCCAAAGAGGAAGATGAGCTGACCACTTCCCAATCATGAACCCTATTGTCAAAGCAAGCTCTGCAACCTTCTGTTTGAAAGACTAAAGATAAATAATTTTCTTACTCCAGATATCAACAGATAACAAACAAAAGTCAAATCTTTTCTAAAATCCTCTTAAACGCCTCAGATTATGTCTGTCAGCAGTGCGTATTGTTGCTTGGAGATTTAGAGGTTTCATGGGAGAAGCCAGGAGAAGGAACACTGTCTGCTTTAACAGCTTTGACTTGAAAACATTTTTTTCTCAGTCACCTCACAAGCAAAGGCGTCTGTCTGGGGATAAGACAAAGGAGTGTCAGAACAGAGCTATCTATCAGAATATGACTTAAGGGAAAAGCCTGTTCATATTGAGAAAAATAAAATAATTGAAGTCTGTAGAAAGAAGCCCGGACAGATATTTTGTATGCTAACAGGAAGGAAAAACTCAGTGGGGAGTGTTGGGAAGTGCAAATGTGTTTTCCATTCACATAACAGGAAATGTGATGCCCGCTTTGTTTGTTTGCTTATTTTTAAATGTATTTTATGACAGCTCAGTGGTTATTTCTATCTGTCTTTCCTGCTTTGGGTACACAGAATGATGGTGCTACTGCCCATGAAGACAAAAGGAATAAAGACTTTCTCATTGCCACCAACAAGACTGAGGGTACTTGGGGCAGACATTTGAGTCTTCCAGGATTGCTTGGTCAAAGTAGGGTAGGGCTGGAAGTTATCCACAAGCAATGTTTCCTCTTCCTGGCCAGAAATCTCTGGCCATTGTTCACACTGTATTCTATACTGTCTCAGCTGGGAGCTGTCTGCTCAGCAAGAGATGACAATTCCCATTTCAAAAGGCAATCTTCCATAAGTTTAAAGGGTAAGCAAGTGAGTTGAATGAGATCATCTGAATTTTGATAGATAAAGG
Organism: Arvicola amphibius; assembly: GCF_903992535.2. Lineage (NCBI taxonomy): Eukaryota > Metazoa > Chordata > Mammalia > Rodentia > Cricetidae > Arvicola > Arvicola amphibius. Next base: position 53,558,988 of record NC_052052.2, on the reverse strand, counting down.
CATGTTAGGGAAATAATAGCTTGATTAAAAGTCCACAGTCTTTAACAGTTTTGCTTCTGTTCTCAGAGGAGCTGTCATTGTTTTTCATTATCCATACTTCTTTAATGTAATGACATGTTTAGAAAAATATCTATAACCACAATTTTTATTATGGTTTCCAAATATTCTCTATGTGTTCTAATAATAAAAATAAATAAACTTCTTATAATTTAGAGTCAAACTCTGTGGTTTAGGGTTCATCCAAGTATGGATTTGTCAGAAGTGATATGTTTTTCAAGTAAGTAGAAAATTAATTTTCCTCTTTCATTTAGCCATGATCACTACGTTGCTGTATTTTTAAAATCTTTTAATTTTGCTGTTCAATTTCCATGCATTTCTATTACCACTAAACAGAAATTCAATTTTAAGAGTTTTGGATAATTCTGGATAAAAATTTTAGTAAAAATAACAATTTAGATATGGAATCTAAATACTTAAGTGATGTGGGACTTCCCTCTGTACTCTGTGAATATGTTTTATTACCATTGGTTAATAAAGAAGCTGCTTCAGACTATGGAAGGGCAGAATACAGCCAGATTGGAAGAGATATATATAGAGAGAGTAGGCAGAGTCAAGAAGATGCCATGTAGCTGCCAAAGGAGACCCACGTCAAACACCAGTAAACCACAGCCTAATGCCGACACATATATTAATAGAAATGGATTAATTTAAGATGCAAGAGCTAGCTAGAAATACACCTGAGACATCGGCCAAATAGTGTTGTAATTAATATGGTTTCTGTGTGATTATTTGGGTCTAAGTAAATGAAAGAGCAGCCTCCGTTTACACTTAAGAAGAAAGTAATGTTGGAATGATCAGACATGGATATTTAACATGCCAATGTAAATATGTTCTCTTTGAGGGTATAAAAAGAAAGCCTGAGTTTTATTCACTTTTTATTCAAAGAGGTTCTTTTTTATTTAGATTATATATTTTTTATTATTAAAAATTTCCTCCTCCTCCCTGCCTCCCATTTACCTCCCCTTTCCCCCTCCACTCCCCCTCCCTCTCCTGCCCGAAGAGCAGTAAGTGTTCCCTCCCCTGTGGGAAGTCCAATTTCCTCCCCCCTCCATCCAGGTCTAGGACGGTGAGCATCCAAAGAGGCTAGCCTCCTCCCCAAAAGCTAGTATGTGTAGTAGGATCAAAATCCAGTGCCATTGTCCTTCGCTTCTCAGCAGCCCTCATTGTCCGCCATGTTCAGGGAGTCTGGTTTTATCCCATGCTTTTTCATTCCCAGTCCAGCTGGCCTTGGTGAGCTCAGATTAGATCAGCCCCACCATCTCGGTGGGTGGGTGCACCCCTCGCGGTCCTGACTTCCTTGCTCATGTTCTGCCTCCTTCTACTCCTCCTTTGGACCTTGGGAGCTCAGTCTGGTGCTCCAATGTGTGGCTCTGCCTCTATCTCCATCCATTGCCAGATGAAGGTTCTATGGTGATATGGAAGATATTCATCAGTATGGCTATAGGATCTGGCCTTTTCCGGCTCCCTCTCCTCAGCTGCCCAAGGAAGTAGCTGGGGGCATCTCCCTGGATACCTGGGAACCCCTCTAGAGTCAAGTCTCTTGACAACCTTAAAATGAGCTCACAGTGCTCAGATTTGCCCTGGCATAATCAGCATGCCCTCTAGTGGCACTTCTGGGAGTTCAAATGAAATGCTGTGAAAAATTCCAGCTGCCTTTGTCACTTGGTGACCCTGGCAAGTCACAGTCCAGTTTTACAGCAAGCATTGACTAGCATCGAGCTCTTCCAGTTGTTTTTTATCTTGTGCTCTAGACATGACATATGGCTGTGAATGTCCGGTCCAACACAGATATGACAAAGAAATAGGTCTTTCAAGTAATGAAGATTTACTTCGCATTCATCAACATTCATACCTTCTAATCAAGAACTTCTAATTGGTTCCTCTCTTTATAGTTATGAATTATGGAAAGAAATGTAATGAACCCAGCAGAGATACCCAAGTTTTCCCACATCAATTAAAATAAACTGATTTTGTCTTCAGAAAGAAGTGTTGTCTCTGTTTCATGATGTTTACAGTGGACAGGGTAGAATGGCATTTCATACCGGTGTGAAATGTTGGGTGTGAACAGTACTGAGCAATGTGTTGAACCTAGTTAACCCTCTCATGGCCACACTGAAGTATGTACTTTAGGTAGAGTCTACTTCCTGGGACTGACACTAGGGGGTCTTTCCCTTAGATATCTGGAAAGCTAAACACAAATCACAGCCCATTAAATTAATGCTTATATTTTCCTTTTCCATATTTGCATCACCCACATTCATTTTTTATTTAACATCCCAAACGAATTAGTTATGTACAACAGTGAGTAATACATAGTACACACTACAATATTACCACATATGGCATTCGTAGCACATGAAATACCAAAATACATACCAAAAAGGAGTAAATGTGAGCACATAACTTAAACAAAGATTTCACAAACTAATGCTAAGCCTTTCGTATATTATCCCTCTTGGATATTTTTAAATTTTAGTTAAAGAAACTATTTCATTGAAGTCTTCTAACACATTGTAATCCCCAAGTTTAAAACCTTATACCAGGTATACAATGAGTTGTATTATATTGTGTAACTAGTAGCAAAGATGATTCTAAAAATAAAGTATGTTTTAATAGACAATGTAAATGATAAGATTTATATTTATTTTGTTACTTGATTGTAGTTTTCTATGAATATAGATATTGTGGTTTAATAAATACATTATGAGAATAAGAATGATTATTTTTAGTGTATTCTTTTTTTCTTGATTAATCATTTCATTTGAAATTTTTAAAAATCTCTTAGATTAAATTTGGTGAAGTGGCAAGCAATTGGAAATACCTGGAAAAATTAGGTTTGTCATGGAATTTAAGGGATTTTGGCAAATATTTGTAATTTGTTGTTTGTTTGACTCTTGTGTCACTGGAAATTGTGTGTGTGTGTGTGTGTGTGTGTGTGTACATGTGTATGTGTTGGTGTGTGTGTATGTCTCGGTGTTTTGGATGTGCCTGTGAGTGTGTTTGGGTGTGTATTTGTGGGTGGGTGATAAACATCAGGTGTCTTCCTCAGTTGCTTTCCACCATATTTTTTGAGGCACATTCTCAAACATAAAATGGTGCTCACCTATTCTACTGTGGGCTATTCAAGCCCCAATGATCCTTTATCCTTTCCTCCAACCTGCCAGAAGTTCACGCATGTGCTTCCATGTTAGACTTTTATTTGGTTGCTCAATATCCACCCAGCTTCTCATGCTTTCATGAAAAGCATGTAAATCATGAGTAATCCCTCTTATGTGAAGTTATATATTTTAACTCTCATGTAAAGAACATGGAAAAAGTCCTGCACAAGTTATCCATAGAAGAACCTTAAATGATTAAGCCTTGAGAAATCATTTTGTAAGATAAAATAAACCCAATGTCGAAGAGAGGTACCCTTTACAAGTGTGTCACATTAAAAGGAAGACAAATTGAAGGATTAAACTGTTAGTAAAGAACTGAGATATGAGGTAGGAGGACATGCATAAGCAGATTTTAAAAGATTACTTGGGCAAAAAGGAGTGCATGCCCAGTATTTTATATGGGAACTACGTCAGGAAAACAAGCAAAAATTTTCAGGTACTTTTTTACCAAGAAAAACAAAACAAAACAAACAAACAAACAAAATACCTTTTGAAACATTTGAAAGAAAAGATGGGGTTTATAATTACATCATAAAATGAGTGATCACTGGAAAACTAAGAAAAAAGAAAAGAAAGAAATAGTTACTTCATAAGATGAGTCAATATCTCAGACTATTTGCTATACAAGAATAAAAAATCTGAGTTTGAACCCTCAGAACCCACACAAAAGTATAGCAAAGTGTTTGTAATCCCAGCACTCCTACAAGGAAATGGGAGGTGGAGACCAAAGCATCCTGGCAAACTCTGAAATATACCTCTGCACATCTAGAAAACCTAACTATCATGACTACAAGTTTGACTACTATAAATGACTATCTATAACTCTTCATTTCTCAACTATATGTCACATTTTAAAATGAGCTACACAAACACAATACCTTAAAGAAGAGCAGAAATACATATACACAGTATAACAAAATCAACCTTAAATATTTATTTATTTATAGACCAAGATCCATACCAATGTACATCATTTATCTTTCTATTTTATATATATATATATATATATATATATATATATATATATATTTCATATATATATATGAAAGAGATTGACTGTGACCATTTAACCATTTATGCCCAACCCCTTTTAAATGAAAACAAACATTTACAATCATTTTGGGAATTTGGGCATAATTCTCTCCAAACTACTTCATGATATTTATTGGGAGAAGTATTTTGGGGTTCGTGGAGACCTTTCAGGGGGTCTTATTCCATCAAACTACATTAGCCTTGAAAGACCTCACAGATTCTCATCCTCTGTGGAAACAAAAGCAGAACCTCTTTTCCAAAGTAACACATCCTTAGAGTCAAATTTTGAAGTCAAGATACCTTTATGTTGGTTTAACTTATCGGCCCATGCAATGAAATTTTTCTCTGTAGTTAGCTCAATCACAGTCAAAAAATTGAAAGAAAACACAATAAATAATATACATAATCCAGATTCTGTGTATTTTCCATCTTTGCATGGCTTATTTTTCTTTATTCCTTTAATCTATGACTGTCTGTATTCATTTTTATTACTTTTACTGTCTCTTTAAAAATATTTACTTCTTTTTATAATTGTCTGTACTCTTTTTCTTCTCTCTCCCAAGTCTATGTACATGTTTTGAACACACTGTGTTTTGTTTAGAGGTCTTTTATTTCTGAGTCTGTCTTATTCCATATCTGAAACCCTTTTCTGACAAGGAGCATTTAAAAATAATAAGCAGTGTAGTCACAGTGGCCCAGGATGCTGGCTCTGCCTCTTTCAACCTTTCAATATGGCAGAGGTACCTTTACCACCCACTCTGGGATTGCTGGGTAGGAGTAATGCTTACCACCTCAGCTCTGGAAAGGAGTGTGCAGCACATAAACCCTTTTCATCCGAGTTAAAAGTAAATCTGCCAGGCAGCACACTGTGTCCTGGAAATATATCGGTGTATGGTGGTGAGAATCGGCTATGCTCTCCTGACTGTGCACACCTAGCAGACCCAATCAAGCTGGTTGCCCAGGCAGAGAGTCTGAGCTGCTAGCATGCTCTCAGCTACTTTTTTCCTTACCCTGAGCAAGTGTACAAGGACCCTGACTGATGTGGGTGGCAGGCCATGCCTGTTAGCCCCAAGTTGTTCAGGAGCCATTTGGGCCAATAGCTTAGTAGAGAAAATCCAGGTGGAAAATCAAAACAGAGATAGAGAGAGTAGGTGGAGTCAGAGAGATGCCATTAAGCTACCTAAGGAGACAGAAGCAAAATGGAACTCTACAGGTAGGGCACAGACACGTGGCAATACATAGATTAAGAGAAAGGTTAATTTAAGGTGTAAGGCTAGCAAGGAAAACAAATAATCTATTGACCCAAACAGCTTTATTCATCAACCAATAAAAGCAACACATATACAGAAGGACATCCCACATCAAGAAGGAATTGAAAGGGCAACACATAGGAAATGAGAAGATAAATATCTCTCTTTGAAAAGGGCATGATGCTTTACATAAGAGAAACTAACACTAAGGGAAATTTCAAAGAAGATAAACACTTTCAGTAAATGACAAGCCAAGAGATTAACACGCTGTCTTAGCTCCATTTGTATTTCTATGAAGAGACATTAAGGCCAATGTAAATAGTTGCATTTAATTGGAGGCTTACTTTTAACATCAGAGGGTGAGTCTATGGCCATTATGGTTAGGAACATGACAGAAGGAAGGCACACAGGCATGGTGATAGAGCACTGGCTTAGATCTTATAGCTTATCTGCAAGTTGGAGGCACAAAGAGAGTGCCTGGACCCGGCATGAACTTTTGAAACCTTTACACATATAAAAATTAATAGCCTTACTGTGTACCAAAGAAAAACATACTGAAGAAGAGATCAGGGAAACAGTGGTAGCTAAGGGGGGAAATAGGGAAGAAGGAAGGAAGGAAAGGTATCTTGGAAAAACCCTAGCAACAAAAGTTAAAACAAACAAACAAACAAACAACAGAACAAAATAAAACCTTCTACATTGGAAACTTTAAAATACAGAAGAAAGAAGTTGAAGAAGACACTAGAAGATGAAAAGAATTCCCATTTGCTTGTGAACTTGTAGAACTAATATTTTAAAAATGGTGTCTAGCCATGATTAAAGGACATCGAGCCTATAAGTTTGGGATCCTTGAGAAGATAATAAGAAGAACCTCCACCTGACGATAGATGAAGAAAATGACAGAGCCCCACATTGGAGCACCGGACTGAGCTCCCAAGGTCCTGATGAGGAGCAGAAGGAGAGAGAACATGAGAAAGAAAGTCAGGACCGTGAGGGAACCTCCAGCTGGCGACAGATGGGGAAGGTGACTGAGCCCCACATTGGAGCACTGGACTGAGCTCCCAAGGTCCCGATGAGGAGCAGAAGGAGCGAGAACATGAGGGAGAAAGTCAGGAACGAGAGGGGTGCGTTCACTCATGGAGACGGTGGGACAGAACTAATGGGAGATCACCAACTCCAGTTGGAATGGGACTGATGGATCATGCGACCAAACCCGTCTCTCTGAGTGTGGCCAACAGCGGGGGCTGACTGAGAAGCAAAGGACAGTGGCTCTGGGCTCTGATTGTTCTTCATGGACGGGCTCTGTGGGAGCCTTCTCAGCTTGGTCGATCACCTTCCTGGACCTGGGGGGAGTTGGGAGGACCTTGGTCTTAGCATAGAGTGGGGAACCCTGATGGCTCCTTGGCCTTGAGAGGGAGGGAGGGGAGGTATGGGTGGAGGGGAGGGGAGGGAATGGGGAGAAGGAGGGGAGAGAAAGGGGAGAAGGAGGGGAGGGAGGGGGGAGGAGGAGGGAAGGAGATGGAAATTTTTAAATATAAAAAAAAATAAACCATGAGGAAAAAAAAAATAAAAAAAAATAATTGACAGTCTCAATACAGCTGTTACAGATAAAAAAAAAAATGGTGATTTCAACAAAGAAAATTTACAAATTCAATGCAATCTTGGTTAAAATCTCAACTTAGTTTTTAAATAAATAGTAAAACAATACTTCAAAACCACATGGAAGAATAAAAGTCTTCAGACAAAGCAATTCTGAATAATTAGAACACTGCTGCAGGTATGACAATTCTTGGGTTGTAAGTCCTACTACATATTACTTTATAATAGCAGAAATAGCCTGACATGAATACTGGTAACTAAACTTGGTTCTATTAGAAGAACAATACTCATTCTTAACTGCTCAGCCATCTCTCTAATGCCAAGCTATTTCAGGATTAACGTATGATATCACAAAGAGACATTAACTAAAACTGAAGCATTTCTTTAAAAATGTCTTTTAAGAATGCCCAACAATTGGAAGGGTAGACCACATGTCTTGTATATGAACAAAAATGCTAAATTGCATGTTAATTATCCATCCTTTTGAAATATCATTAGGTTTCTGCTCTGCATTAGGCAACCGGTTAAATTCTCTGTGAAATTAAGTTCTATAATTTATATTCTTTTTTACTACTCAGATTCTTACCATCCATGGC